>NW_018408551.1:1542192-1708536 GCF_002113885.1 Mizuhopecten yessoensis
GGGGGGGGGTAATGTAGAGATAGACTGAACAAAAACACAAGCAGACTCGGCACGTGTCAAAATAATTTCATACAAAAAAGTGAAATTTATCAAATTAATGGTTATGTTTTAAGGCAGCGATCAAGGGGTGCGGCCATTAAAAATGTCCATGCCCTGGACATGTGAAGGGTTTTATGTCAGTGTGCAAAAACCTTTCTATATATAAATGCGTCATTGAATTAAATAAGAAGATAGTACTGTTCTCTCGGTAGTTTGGTTAGAGCCGTCAGCATCCTAACGATATTTTACGATTCGCCTGAGAACCTGAGGCACATTTCATTCAATCAACATCCATTGTTTGCAATGCACAATCTACTGGCGGTCTTAATAAAGTATCAGGAGTCTCGCTAACTCCTGATGTCTGACCGACCCAACTCCAAGTATACAGAAAGCTTATCGGATGAATACACTTTTTTCATTATTTCTCCATCGAATATAGACAAATATCGTCGGGAATGCAATTTTAGGATAGCGACCCAATCATTGATCAGAACCACAGATAAGTGTGCATCACAACCATGTGTAAGATACAGCTGTATCATAGAACTGATCTTTATCAGTTTAATATATGGCTGACAGGAGTTTCCTGTTTCCTAGAACATAATATTGGCCACATAGAATAGCAACCCTGTAAATAATATAGATTAAAACAGATCATTTTATAGAAAAACTAATGGGTTTATTTTCTGTCCAAAATAATTGCTTTTAATCTAATCAATTGTTGATATAATCGTCGTGTTTAAAACTTATTTAAAACTTAAGAGATGGTAAAAGTAGTCAGTCTTCCCTAACCGGGTCTTGTCCTAACAGTGTTTGGATGTGGATATTATCGGTTGGGTCTAACATCAGAAGCCACTTGTTACCTCAAGTGAGACGTGCATACTTGTAAGTTAGAGGAAGCAGACAAGACGAGCCACGGGCAAAATGTATGTATATATCATAAGTCTTACAAAAGTACATTGTAGGACAAGGAAATATCTTCATGTACATTTACCATGGTTCAATTCGACATAAAACACTACCAGCGTTCAGTATTTTGCTGCCTGGTTATTGCACCTTAAGAATTTTACGCTGTCTGTCCCTTTGCTACTGTATGACCCCCTCAAAGATTCTCCGCGATTTATACCTCTGAAAACATTATCAATTTGCTTTTCATTTTGTTTCACTATATATCGTACGGGTTAGTTTCAGGAAAGGTGTATATTTATCAAAATTAAGTATGACGTTTCAACAGCATTGAAGACTGGCCTACAGTTCGCGGCCTGAAATGAAATTCGATGACAGTGAAGCGTTTTTACTGAGAGGACACATTATCATATTTAAATAAACGGTATTAATTTTTATTTGGTAAAAAAATGGTGAAACAATAATCAATTTTTAAATAAGACCGCCAATGTGTCCCTTTCCTTGATGCTATCAAATCCGCCTTAGATCCGACATAATGCTTTATAAGGCGAGTACAAATGCAATTCATTTTTAAAACAGTCATACGATAACATTGGTGAGACGCCGGCATATCTTGTTGAATATTTCCAGACTGGAACTACAGATATGGTACAGAGTGTGTATAACCAGTCCGTAATAGATTGATACTAACATGTTAAGCGCACGTGATACTGTCACAACGACCCGATAGTTTCTCGCCTTCCACGCATCCGGAACGCATTGACTGTACAACATCACGAAAGCCTAAAATCTGTAGAGCAGAAAACGGAAGAAATCCTGACTAGACAAAACACATTTGAATTCACTTTCATTTGTTGTTTTGAAGCTATTTTATATAAACAAAGCGGACGTTTGCATGTCCGTGTCTTTTATACTGAAATAGTATTTCCTGAAGATAAAAGCAGAATGAAATTAAGGTGAGATGGAAACAGATCTACGACTATTGTCAGTGGGTGGTTATTTACGTCCGGATAGACGACGCCGTGTTGCCATTGTCTACATATCTCATAGCGGTACTTGTCGCTGATGGTAACACCCATTATTAGACTCGACATAAATGTGTGTCCATTGTAATGACAGAGAGAAGAAAATATGTAAAGGTTCCCTTTCATGACTGCTTGATAAACGTTTTGTTAAAAGCAAATAACAGTGAATACAAATTATTATCAAAGCAATCCCACACATCGCTTACTGCTTAATAAGCGTTGGAGTGGAACACTTTTTGTATGGTACATATGTCATTGGTTAATAGCCCCTTGAGGAAGCGCATTTCATACAGAGCTTAGTTAAGTACTTTACTTTTGGTATTAACATAGTGCACCTATATGGTCTCAGAGTAAATTTTCTTATTCAGGTTTTGAAAGTTTGCTATTTCTCCTCGACTGTGTACAGATTATATAATACATATGTAGTATACTCGGGTATTCACAAAATAGTAAAGAAAGTATTTTGCATTATTCAACCAGTACTTTCATCTTCAACCAAACTGCAATTCAATAAGGAAAGCACTATATTTGGGTATATAAGGTCTACTAATGCTCATTACAATCTGACCTACCTCTCACTCACTCCGTTGATAGGCTAAGCTATCCCAACATTCTTTTGTTACAAACATAGACATTGACTAGGAGTTTACAGTGTTGTACATGCATCATGCTGGTGAAACATGACCCGTTGTACACAATGACGTTTAGGAACACTCGACATGAGCGAGATAATACCTGCAACGAAACCGCATGCATTCACAATTACCATTTACAGATCTGTAGTGGTCATGTGGTGAAAAAACCTTCCAAATCGGTAGAAAATATTTGACGGGGAGGTACGAAGCCTAAAATACACCAGCACCCCCATATATTGTCGCCGACCTATGTCTATTTTATTTCTAGATTCAATTTGAGTTTCATTATTAACTCTAACCAGTAGGTTCCACCAGTAAACGCAATGGTAACCCGAATGCATAACATCTAAGTAAGTTGCAGTGTAACAAATTGCCTTCGTAATATCCCTGTAACCATTTCAAGTCCAATGCGCAACATTCTCTATCGTTTGACCATTGCAAGCATTTTATGTACACTTCATTGGATGGACGTTTATCAGTCATAACCAATTTGTGATTAATTTACAATAATATACTCAGTATTTTTTGTTTGATTGAATTTTACAAAGATTTAAGGAATATAGTCAAAAGCTCTGAGTGTTTTTTTGTCGTGGTCAATCATTTTCAGGAATTTACACGGTAACTACGTCTGGTTATCAGGCAAATAAGTCTGTTATCAGGCAAATAAGTCTGGTTATCAGGCAAATAAGTCTGGTTATCAGGCAAATAAGTCTGGTTATCAGGCTCATTAACTCGGCTTATTCTGATGTTCTATATCGGGTTATGATAACTTATTTGTCTCATGATAATTAAGTCGACCTTTCATGATCATTTAAGTCAACTAATCGTAAATGGTCGATTTACGAAATATTCATCAAGATAAACCGACTTAGTTACATTTCTGTATCTTTAACTCAATTAAAATGATGGTTAAATTGAATGATAATTTCATTTGGTTTTAATACTCATGATATAGCGGCTAAATTATTATTTATCAAATTTAGTTATCGTTATAAGTCGACGAATAATAAATTGCAGGCATAATTATTATCGACTTGAATCTACTTGTGGAAGAATGTGCATCCATTAGAATAAATTGAAGTCGATTTAATGCGCAGGAATTGTATTGTATTGTTTTGAAAACTCATCCATTAATAATAAGCCTTTGCATTGGATGTTTGCGGGGCAGCAATGCTCGATAATATTGTTTACAGAGCTACTTAAGTGTTTGTATTTATGTTGAATGTACCCGTCTTCTCTATTGTTCTACATTGTACTTGTCTGCGGATCGATAACCATAGTTGTCTCATTTGATTTGTATTTCATATCGATCTATCTGTAAATATTTGACGGACAAACAAAGGTACCCCTGTGCTGTGTACGCCTTTTGTATGACACGAATCATTGCCCACCAGAGGAAAAACAAACCCTGTGCTTACTACTTTCATAGTAAGAAATCAAAGAGAGTTGGCAAATGTTCTGTTAGCTTAACACATTGCTTTCTTAATTTTCGAAATGAATACTCAATAAATTAGTGTGTTTTTTTAAAGTAATACGTCTTTGGTTTCTGGCGATCAGTTGGAGTTTTGGAACATACAATGTTAATAGTGTTTTCTCCATACGCCTTCTTGATAAAAAGTTGCGTTGTACAAAAAGTAAACTTATTGACGTTTATAATGAATAGGTATGTAACGAGGTAATAACCAAATCAGTTCTAGATAGCAGTGTGAAACCCTGACATAATCAAATATGATATACAATACTCTATTACAATTGTACATCAAGTGTAATTAACTAAACATACTGAAATATTGACACCATATGTCGCAATATGTGTATTGGACCTTGTCAGCTCTCTGTTATTGTTTACATTTTAAGAGAATAAACCAAACAAATCTTGTAGATTGAACAAAATTGAGGACTGTTAAGTAACATATTACTGTAATGTTCGAGGTACTTCGATATGATAAACATTAAAGTAATAATATATCTTTACAATATTACGAACTTTTGATATCAAGTTTCATTGTCATAATTAAAGACACATCATTTTCATTAGTGAAATATGGCTTTCCAAAAATTATCCCTCCTAAGTAAATGGTTCAAATTATTATGAGCCTTAACATCGCATGCAATTGGCTAAAAAAATCGTCAGTTAATCGTATCATCACCAATGAGTGACTGGCAACACACCTGTTAGAAAACATCAACCGTCGGTTACTGGTAAATGTAAATCATCAACCGTCAGAAACTGGTCAATGAAAATCATCAACCGTCAATAACTGGTCAATGTAAAACTGTAACCGCTGTAACTGGTCAAAGTAAATCATCAATTGTCAGTATCCGGTCAATGCAAATCATCAACCGTCAGTATCCGGTCAAAGTAAATCATCAACCGTCAATAACTGGTCGATGCAAAACTTTAACCGCTGTAACTGGTCAAAGTAAATCATCAATTGTCAGTATCCGGTCAATGCAAATCATCAACAGTCAGTATCGGGTCAAAGTAAATCATCAACCGTCAAAAACTGGTCGATGTAAATCTTTAACCGCTTTAACTGGTCAAAGTAAATCATCAAACGTCAATGCAAATCATCAACCGTCAGTATCCAGTCAATGTAAATCATCAACCGTCAGAAACTGGTCGATGTATATCTTTAACCGCTGTAACTGGTCAAAGTAAATCATCAAACGTCAGTATCCGGTCAATGCAAATCATCAACCGTCCGTAGCTAGTCAATGTAAATCAGCAGCCGTCAGTATCCGGTCGATGTGAAACTTTAACCGCTGTAACTGGGCAATGCAAATCATCAACCGTCAGTATCCGGTCAAAGCAAATCAAAAACCGTCAGTAGCTAGTCAATGTAAATCATCAACCGTTAGTAGCTAGTCAATGTAAATCATCAACCGTCAGTAGCTAGTCAATGCAAATCATCAACCGTCAGTAACTGGTAGATGTTAAGCATCAACCGTCAGACACTGGTCAATGTAAATCATCAACCGTCAGAAACTGGTCAATGCAAATCATCAACCGTCAGTAGCTAGTCAATGTAAATCATCAACCGTCAGTAACTGGTAGATGTTAAGCATCAACCGTCAGAAACTGGTAGATGTTAAGCATCAACCGTCAGTAACTGGTAGATTTTAAGCATCAACCGTCAGTAACTTGTAGATGTTAATCATCAACCGTCAGTAACTTGTCAATGTGCATATCAACCGTCAGTAGCTAGTCAATTTAAATCATCAACCGTCAGTAACTAGTCAATGTACATATCAACCGTCAGTAGCTGGTCAATGTAAGTCTACAATCGTAAGTATCTGGCCAATGTTAATCATCAACCGTCAGTAATTGGTGAATGTAAATCATCAGTCATCAATAACTGGTCAATGTTATTATCAACCGTCAGTAACTGGCTACTTTACCCGTCAATAATTTGCTCTTGAAAATGACATGTAACATCCCTGCGTAACTGGTTATTGTTCATCAACAATTGCCAGTTATGACCAATTGTGATTTTGCACCCAATAGTCAGTAACTGATTACCATTACTTATATTCTTCAGGGACTTACTACTGATTGCCATTAGTTACAATTTACTGTTTATTAACATCAATCAGTAACTGGCTCCCGTATATGAAAATAAATAAGTTATTAGTTACCTTAAATCATCACCCACCGTTACTAGCTATTGTTAATACCCAGCCGTCAGTAACTGACTATTGTCAATTACCCACTGTTATTAACTGGCTACCACATCCGTCAGGATTTTTCTGCAGTAAATCAACACCTGTCACTAATTTCATAACGGGCTTCAGCACCTGTCTGTAACTATGACAGTAGTATGGGACTTCCATTGTTCAAAGGTTCAGGTCCAATTTAAACATTTTCCAACCTTGACTGATTCATTAACAATGTAGATTCAGAGAGCATGAGTGACAGCTATTCCATGAGAAATGAACTTGAAAGAACCTGTATTAGTTAAAAAGAATATTTATAAATGTATATCCATTACTGTAGTATATTATGGTTGAGTTCTGCCTGGTACAAAATAATAAAGAACACCCACCATGTAATTGACAATAAATAAATAACATCAGTGATAGAGCATAGTAAGCTAAAAGCAGTGTTAAATACACACAATGACATACCAGACACTAAGCACCATATGTGTGTGCTTAAATGACTACTTGTTTTGTGGTAGTGAATAGTGCGTCAATTATCAAAGGACACATTTATTTTAGATAATAGCCAGCGTGTCTATCATAACATACATACTCACACTTGCTTTGTAGTAATGACTAGTGTGGCTTTTACCACAACAAACAAACAAATGTAGGTATTACTACTGTGACAATTATCACAAGGGACACAGTTTTTAATTGTTAGTGCAATTATCAAAGACAAACTGTATGTTGAATAATAGCTGGTGTGTCAATTATCACAACAGACACAAACTTCCTTTGTGGTAACTGCTAGTGCGTCAATTATAGAATCAATTATCACAACAGAAATGTCTTTACTTTGTAGTAATTACTAGTGCGTCAGTTATCACAGGAAAAAGTAATGTTGAATAATAGCTGGCGTGTCAATTATCACAACAAACTAGCACTGCCTTTGTAGTAATAACTAGTGCGTCAATTATCACATGACAACCATGTTGAACAATAGCTAGCGTGTCAATTATCAAAAAAGACAAACACTTCCTTTGTAGTTCTAACTAGTGCGTCAATTATCAAGCAATAATCACAAGAGAAACATTTTCCTTTTGTAGAAATTACTATCTGACAACAGTGTTATAGTAATGAATATTGCGCCAATATACAGAAAAGAAACACTTTGTTTTGTAGTTATAACTAGGATGCCAATTATCACAGCAGACAAACAATATATTTGGTGTAGTAATGATTAGTATGTCACCTATGAAAGCAGACAGACATTCTATTTTATAATATAACTATGACTAACTAAGTCATTTATCACAATAGGCAAACACGTAAAGTTTTGAAATCAAAATTGTTGTTACCATCATTATCTGTTGCTGCTGATTCATCACTTGTATTAATTTGTTAACACTGAACTATATCTTCATTTCAGATGAAACATTTACACGTATCAACCATTCATTTTGTTCAGCAAGAGTCATTTAACTTAACGATAAAAAAGATCAAAACTGCCAGACATGCAGTACTTATACATACACAGATCAAGCATGAAACAATTTTGATTTCAATATAAAGGACTGTCCTCGATAAGTAGTGCTACATAGTGTTAATACTAAACTGTGATTAGACTTTTCTAACTACCAACATACATGATTAGCATACTTGTTTTATATTGTGCTAAACACTAACACATCGGCATTGCATCTACTTGCATGGGTATCTGATTTTGATTACATTTTGATTAAGATACATACAGTGGCATGCAGTAAACTAAAAATGGTCATCAACACAGTGTCAGCAAAGTATTTCAGCAAACCTGGACTATCTTATCTAAGGTCGATTGCTGGTAAGGGGTGATATGATGACTAGTTTTGTAAACAGGGTCAAGTTGTATGAGTAAAATCAATGAATTTAGATATTTACGCACTTGAAGATAACTACGTCCTGGTTTGCTGAAAACTCAAATATGGCCAAACACATACGCTGGTATTACACTGTGTTTAACTTGTAGCGTTATCAGTGCTAAGTAGTTGGCATTTACGTACATATTATTCTGTGATTTGTCAACATATTTCGTGATATATACTTTCAAATAATTGAGTATTACATGACTACTCTGTGAATGTCTGCACGATATTGAGAAATACTACACTGTAAGTATGCATATGAATATATAGATATGTGAGTGCATGGTTATATACTAATCGTAGCTAAACATATATCTATCTACTTTTCTATGCGTTTGTTCTAGCAGATTCATACCTCTCCAGCCTGAAAAAATTAAATAGATAATGTAAAATAATTAAATAAAAAGCATAAATCCAATACAAAGACATAGAATATTAAAGCATTTATATAAAACTTGATAAAATATATACAAAATAGAATGGGTAATGAGGAACTGCTATCTCGGAAATATGCTTCTCAGTTTCGTTGATACATAAATTATGCTAATGGACGGAACTAAACAACGTAGCTTAAGAAGTCAGATAAGGAAAAAAGGGTGACATCATCACTGACGTCATTTTTCTAGGCGTCAATGAAGACTTAAGATCCATTACATTTCCTTCCTTTAATGATAATAAAGATAAGAAGCTACTGATGACTAATCATAACACTGCCTATGACGGTATTCGACTATTTCAAATTAGTATGTAAATGTTTATTGCAAAACTTAATTTGAACGTTGAATGATATCATTTGCATATCTATCTCATTAACATATCTAACCAAAAAACCACTACTGATATTAGGATAGTAACAGGAACTCCGTATTATATGCAACGCAAGTGAGAAATCGAAACGATCAAAGGAGAAGATTCGTGTTTCGTATAGCAATTCACGGAATAAAGGCACCATTGACAATTTATCGATTTCTTTTTACCTAATTTTAAGATAAAACTTGTGTTAACACTGATCCTGGTATTGTCCTCCTGACATATCACTCCCCGCGTACCTGACTGAATGCCTTAAATGGCATTTACCTTAAGCCGTGTAGATGCCTGATAAAACAGACAGAAATCAATTTCACCCGTCAGCAAAAGCCGTACTATCTATCAGGAAGCAACGAGAATCATTTACATGATATCGGCCATTTCATAAATAAAGATAATATTCAGGTTTACTCGACCGTCGGTATTGTTTCCTGAGGTGGGATATGTTTTTTCTTAGCTGGTCGGAACGACGCCTTGTGTGTTAATTCTATACCTGCTATGCCGATACTCTCTCCTTCATAAGTCTACGAACAACTTCACACATCTGTTCCCCTTTATGTGATTGAAATTCATATTGAATTCATCAAGAGGAATTATTCCACCACAGCGTTATAACAGTACTTTCTATAATTGAATCATGTAGGTTATTTGAGATGACGAAATTGTCCCAACCAATAATGGGCTAAACATGCATTTTATAATATGAGGTATAAAGCACCGCTACTAAACGCGATCATTTCCAAAACTAGAACGTATATCCTCAGTATTCGACGCCTTTGACATACGTCTTACATTATTTGAATATGTCTGTCCTATTTGATGTTCATGTATGACACCAGTTTGATGTCTCTGTAAATATGTTAGAGAGCACCATCGAGCTATTCCTCTGTAAATATGTTAGAGAGCACCATCGAGGTATTCCTTTGTAAAAACGACTCAAAGTAACCGTTTGGAACATGATCATATAATCATAGCAATATCAGAACCTAAACGCGCAGTTATTCGGAGTTTTCCCAAAGGAAACACGTCTTTCTTTTCAATTTCAATTTCCAATAGCGTCTTGCGATTTGGATACTAATGGATTTCCTATTTCTATTGGAGAATCGACACGTTTGGCTGACAACTTGATATGATATGTACTGTAATAGAAAACTGAATCTTTGGTGACAGAACAGATGTATTTAGAACGGTAGCACTTTTTTGGTATATGTTTGTAGACAATAAACACTATGCTGCCGTACCGATGATCAAATAACTACACATGTATTTCATTAATCTACATGTTAACGACATCTAATTTACAATGATGCACGCATTAATATGTCATATATCTAAAAGACATTGATACAATCACGTTAAAGCAGCTTCAATGCGTGCTATCTTTTATACCTAACCTTACTTATAATTACGTCAATGAAAACCAATTATCACCTTTTTTAATGAATACGAAAGTGTGAAAAATAGCGCGACTATTCTAAAATACTATAGATTAAACTCCGCGGGGTTGTTCTATCTAAAACAATCATTGCTTTGACATATCGACCTCATCAAATGCATAGTATTTAAGTATATACAATACTCCATTGGAATGCTTTTACTGCGGGTGACGATAGGCATCTTAGTTGGAATTTCGACTATATCGTGTCTGAATTAACGCGCCTCTGTATAATCAAACCTTACGTCGTGGAATCTAAGTATTGTTAATTTTATTGTTCTTTCATTGCCTTCTCAATCGACGAGGCCATACAGAAGTAATTTACTTTGGCAAATTACTTATCAATACATTTCTTTATATCTAAGCATAGCTAGTAGTTTAGTTATACATGTCTTTGTTATAGTTAACAATCTAATTTTTGCTGATTCTATATGATGTAATGACAGTGTGCATGGTTATCATACACGAAACTACCCATATAATATAATTAAATGATAGTTTTATTGATAGTCTTTTGTGAAATACCATCTTACTTATCATTATTTATAATATTCCACAGTTAACAAAATTCTGTTAATACGACCAATTTCTTGAATATGTGCGACTATAGTTGACACTCTCTCCCATCAACGTTTTCAAGAACAGGAAAACATATCCAAAATACAAAAATAAAAACTCTACTTTCCAAAATTAAAACATGCAATGTTACATTTCAAAACTTACCTGCTGATACTGATGAAAAATTAACGGATAGATATACACAACATGTCGCAGCAAATAACCAGATACACCTGTGGTTCATCTTTAGCTGTCAGTCTCAACTCAAAGTTCCAAAGTAACTGCCAACAGGTGTGTGAGATCTCCAACAAAGGTAACTGTTAACGTTTCTTTTAAGTCTTTAAATATGTACAGTTTGGATAGGCCTTGTATAGTTGTGCGTTCTAGGAACGTGCCTTGTATTGCCAAACGTTAGTTGTTCCTCTTTGGTATAAAACTTTTTAAATCACTGATATTTGTGTAGAGTGTTTATAGTTAACGAAAACAATCGCGTGCCGACTAAGAAGTATAGTTTTTAGTGCTTACCGCCCCCGTGAACGGCATACATTGACACTACCTAGCCCAGTAAAGGGATGGTCAGGAATCATGGATCGGTTTATCAGACTGAGCAAAGAGACAAGGTATTGGATATTGGCTGGCTAGGGGGGAGGCCTCGCTGTACAAACACGCGCGGTTTCACTATTATTGATTGCTAATAGATGTATAGTAATCCACTACGACTGTTACGTCAGCTCATGGTACACGATTCTCGCCCCTTCACACTTTTTTCATGGCCAATAAGGGCAAAATATGAATACAATTAGTGGTTCGCAGCGATGCCCTTATGTCGCAGTTAACAAGCGTTATTTGGTAACTTTTATTCTTCATCGCTTCATAAAATGTTATTCCGTTGTATCAATATGCTAGAAATGTACTGAATATGCAGTTTGCTGGCTACCAAAAGTGGTGTTGAATTATCTCTTTTAAAATTTGGACTTTTCGAAAAACCATTTCATATCTACTCGAAATGTTGAATCAGAAAGTGTTACATCCAGGGCACTTGCAATGGTAATACAGTTTAATTTTACATTTAAAATAAATTAAAAATTAAGAATTAATTAATATCGCATAGCTGATTTTTTAATGCAATTTGTTGGCTTGAAATTTTGCCATTGATCATCTTCCCGAGGTTCCCAATTTTACGGCAGATTTCCTAATTTTCGTGATTCGATTGTATAACCAATGCGATACACCCAGTTGTCCCTTTATAAGCGTACAATTTCATGTCCTGTGGAACAGTAAATACATTTTATAAAAAGATGAACATTTAAGCTACATTTTTTTTCATTAGTATTTTAACTTAAGCAATCTTTTGACCATGTGGGTCCGACAATCGCCGAAATTAAGCTTTAATGGTATGCTACACTTTATCTGTGAGTTCTCACTAGAAGGGAAATATGACAATCGTAAGATTTCCTGTCCAATGTGAAATTTCCTTAAAACCATTATTATTGTTATATATGACACGTATAAGTAGTATTACTTAGGAACAAATACCAAGTTTTCTGATGGATTTATGACTGTCTATAATCCTAGTTGCTTGCGACGTGACGTTGTTTCCAGTTGTCTGATTTTAAAATACATTGTCATTTGTTTTTATCAATTGGCAACTTCTTGAATTCTTTATAAGCTTTATTCAGGGGATGTGTTTTAAATAACAGATATTTTTTATTTTTATTTTCATATAATGGTTTTATAAATATCATAATACTGTTTATGTTGCATATGCATTTATATGCTACCTGCAAATTTGAACATAAATAACATGATTTTCCCAACAGAAGGCAACAATATCGAAAAAAAAGGTGAGATAGGTTTTTACTTTATCTTTTATATTACGTTATACATGTCGTTACTTTTTATTGGTTTTTATTCTTATGTATCATTACAGTGTCGTCATCAAATAATGTAAGCTTAACGGATTGTGCACCACCTTAATGATTCAAGATGTTTCCCTATCAGCACGTCATTACTGCAGTCAGTTATATGTCGACATTAAGCATTATAAAGGCTAAAGAAATATAAATGGAATTGATGCATGCTAATCCTAACATGCAAATCACCATTAAACGTTTTATTCCCGTCAGAATAGACGGCATACGCATGCATGCATTATGAATGTTAGTGTACCAAATATTGATACACAGTTTTCATTGCAAAACAACACTGTCACGAAAGCAATCAGTCATGAATACGTAATATAACACTAATAACTATCAATACAAACAGGTGCATTATATAAACCAAAGTTTACCGCTTTTGACGCGTATTATTTGTGTGTCTAATACTTTGTCCTTCTGTCTTCATAAACAAATGTGTATTGGGTTTGCCTCTTGGTATTTTGGATGTTGTTTCTCTGTCGTTCTGTCAGTAAACACAAAGAGTATCAGCATTTAACTTGTGCGTGTTATTTATGCATGCTTTTTATTGCAGGGTATGTTTTATGGTTATTTGTATTCATGTCTGTCTGTTTCGTCTGCCTGTATGTACATACTAAAGTTGATCGAGTATTGCTACATGTTCAAAGTTTTAGACGACGAAATTATTAATAAATTTGTCGAAGGGAAATGACAACGAATCGTTTGTGATTCGATGGAGACTAACTGTGTATCAAATTTATTAGCTACTATTAATAAACATTTACAAACATTACAATTTTCGTTTCTATTATGGGTTGTTAGTTATTTACTGATAGCGAATTACCCGCGGTAACAAAAGGTTACCTCCGGTAAACTCAATTTATATACAACGCCCAGAGCGGAGTAGTATCTTAAGTGACCTATCTACCTTCCGGAGTCTTAAGGACATATCCATACAGACTAGTTAGTGGGTCTCATCATACAAGCTAGTATCAGGAATGGTATACAGAACCTACTAGTAGTTTTTTATATGGCTCAACCGATCGAGCTAAAGAGAAGTTCTCTATGGGCGAGCGATATATTACGGCTAGTATTTACCAGGGTTACATACATGTACTCCCCTTCCAGGAAAGAACTCGCGTTCGTGTTTTTCCAGAGGTAACAGCGATGTTTGTGGAGCAAGGCCGAATATTTTTCCCGGGTCCCTACGTGGGCGCCAATTTAAACTTTAAATCACTGCCTCCGCTAGGGATCGAACCCGGGACCTTTGGCTTACTAGTCTTACGCTCTACCGATCGAGCTAAAGAGAAGTTCTCTATAGCCAAGCGATATATTGCGGCTAGTATTTACAGGGTTACAATTCCATAGAAACAGCAATAACAAAGACATGTTGCCAAGAGTCGTTACGGTTAATAAATCTTTATATTAATTGTTATAATATTCTATCTTATACATCAACACCATCATTGATTTACGTTAAGGGTAATTCCATCTGTAATTGTTGTAAATGAATTAACAGGTGGCTTAGTCGGGGTCACAATTCAATATTTTCGATAATTTAAATATAGCGAACAACGAAATGATTGAAACTTCATATTTAAACAATTTCTAATAAACATATGTCTGCGATATTTGTTTAAAAACTAAAGGATAGTTACTTTGATTACAAAATTAAGAGTTAAGATTATATCCTGCTAGAGGTTTTGACTTTGTTCATAAGGATTTCTTCTTGTGTTGCTATCACCACCAATTAACGCTATGTTGACGTGACATAACATTGATTTGACATACATTTGTAGGTTTACATGACAGATATCGTCGATTAAGAAGAAGAGTGTAACCTGTCAAGTACACCGGCTGGTAGCAGAACACGCTTACCCCTCCGAAACACCTGGTGTAATTCCCCTATGAATGTTTTCAAGGATCGACTTTTTAATATTTCCTTTGTTTATTTTTAGTTTAATTGTACAGTTTTAGACTTTGAATACGTTTTGTTGACACTTTTAAAGCATTTTCTCCGTCTTTTGTTCTCGAAAAGATATAAGAAATATACTTACTGTATAAAAAAAGGTGTTATATTATAATTACCTTTCATATCAAACGTAAACGAAGGTCATGCAATATATAAATAAACAAATCTACAATAACGTTTCAAACAAAAATTTGCTCAACGTATCAGAGAAAATGTTATGTTCTTTCTCTATACAAAAAAACTTCTTAAATTCAGGATTATCAGCATTTTTACCTACGTCATACATGGCTGCAGCCTCTGGCTGTATGCACTTGATAATTGAGTCTGTACTATTCATCTATAAGATATGATCCAGATGGTTGAAATTTATGGTGATTTTGCGAAAGTCATAAATATAATGATTTCATAAATTAGATATAAGTATACCAAATTGCATTAGTTGAAGAGTGATGTACTATCTTGATCTGATGTGAAGGCTTTATTGGGTGTAACAAAGACGAGTCGAGTTACAACCGTCATGAACCAGATAACAATGTATATCATAGTCATATTCTGTACGCTACTATGGTATAACAAAAACGGATTTAGAAAAAAAGGTATAACTCTGGAATTGCTTTTAAAGTCTGACATCACAACTAAACGACATGAGAATACTAAATATCTGATAAAGTTATGTAATATGGGTGTGGTTTAGATATTGAATTGTTACGATGACATATGACATGCCTGAACCAATCTCAGCCAATGAGTTATACTATACCATATGCAAAAGAATTTGCTTTGTCCCAGACAAACTTTTCTGACACATCCCCTGTTGATCTATTCTTCAAATGATGAACATTATATGTACTATCTATGAAGTTGGTCAGTGCACAAGACTTATAAGCGAGTATGACTGTATATTCCGGATAGGTACTGTTCTTTGCCAATAAGTACACAGAACGAAGCAATTGTCAATGTGCAACTTCTAAATCTAGTAACTTTCGGTTGTGACTTCAAGTTAAATCTCTATCAGTCACTGAGTGATGTTCTGTCATATTTAGTAAAAATCACAAGATACCGCCCTGCGTCATTCGCAAATTCGTTTTAAAGTGTTATTAAGTACATTATAATATAATCCTTATATTTCTCAACATGCCAATCCTTCACAATTCTTCTTATTTTCACTTAGAAAAAAAAAGTCGAAACTATGTGACGTAAACAATAGTATGAACATCTGATGGTTTCTTACCATTTTCTGTTCGAGTTTGAACTAAAGCGCCTGCCTTTGATGTCATAATACGTTTGATTTAATGGGAGGAAGCATGTCGGATGCGTGTTGTAAAGACGAGGAACAGCAATGTCAATTATATGTCAGGTGAGAAGTATGAAGAGACTGTACAAAAAACATGCAGGACTTGTGTGGAATTTTATATTTTATTCACAAGCAGACTTGGAAATTATTTGTACTTCTTTTCATACATGTTGTCCAAAATGCCTTTTTATCGTGTCCGTGAATTTGATTAACCTATGGTGTTGTTTTTGTTGTAAAAATAGAGAATTTCCTAAACATGTAACTCATTAATATATAGAACTAATGCCTCGGTAAAACAAGTAATGACAAATTGCCCCCGACATGTCAAGCATCATTATACGTAATGTGCTTTAGTGATATCCGTTATTGTTCCATCAGCGATGCGGTTACATTGTGTCTGTCCACTGAGGAACATAATGATCTTTATAAGGAAATTATCTATATCATTAACAATCTTGTTATTGTAATATTAATCTTAGCATGTCATATAAAACACAAACCGACATATATCAGTTTTATTGTAGAAATGCCTAGTCGTACTCGCCTTAACGCTTCACCCCTGGAAGTCATAGTTAACTATTCTAACATTTTAACAGGAAGAGTTAAAATGTGTCTACAAATACGGCTACAGTTATAGCAAATGGATCAATTACACTTGGTAAATTATTAATGGTGATAATGAATACGTTCCCGACGCTCTCTCTAAACCTAACTCGCTTCGATCTGTTTATCTGGGTAAGACAATCAGTTTAGCATTTACACAGTTCAGCTACCAGCGTGTTCGTTTGTCGTAAGTAAATGTCATTACACCTGTCTCAGACATCCTAAGCTTACGTACTGCATCATTATATAGGATTAGCGGAATGCGCGTTGTAGAAGTCATTGGGAGCAGTGTCTACCTGATGTGAAATGAGATCCTGTTCCTAGGTGGGAAAAGCTGACTATTCACAAATATCCTTGTACTCACTGTATGCAGCTTTATGAACAAATACCGAAGTTGACTCTCATTTGTCTCCAAATGTTTCATGTTATACATATTTATATCAATGGTATACATTTTGAATACCTTATTTTGTATAGGTTATACTAAATGAATAGCCATGTTAACAGTGTACAATATTTGAGTGGGTTGAGCAGGACATACTTATCATAGTTACATGTAAATCAATACGGAAGAAAAGTTACTAAAATATTTAAATACACTCACTTCAAGGATTGGTTAATTTTCCTCATTTTATTATCATGTCAAAGATTTATTGAATTAATCTATACACATAATGTCCTAAAACAGAAGCCATTTTCCTGGCTAATGTCCCCGCCCAAGATTTGGTTATACGTGTACCTAATTGAATTACATTGACGTCGTCACAATAAGGTAAACTTTGTAGGTAGAAAACAGAGAAAAATGAGAGGTACTAACCAAACCGTTTATAATCTTACAAAAGTAATCAATGTTTTGAGTTCAAAGTAAACAGAGAGAGCAACAACGGGGTAAAAAAAACGAGTTGGAAAAGTACTTGTTTGCTGTTCCGTCATTGACAGTGAGTGGGATTAAAAAATACGTGTGTTGCGTGCTGTGCAAAGAACGCTTATCCCTCTGGAGCACTTAGTCTAGCATAAAAAACTTACCCTTCTGGAACACCTGGTCCGATATCTGATTCACTTTAGTCTTGAGGCACTGTTTTGTTCTTTAATGTACCAACATTTATCATTATACGGAGCCTTTTGCTGGTATCAATTGATTTTCACGTAAAAGTACAAAAAGAGAACAGGCAAAAAGGCATCAGAGTTTTCTACATAACTAGATTTACAAAACACCCACTAAGTTTTGAATACAACGAAATTCCTCGTTTCTGCCTACTAATTGGAACGTAAATTAATAATCTCAATGAAGATATGGAATAGGAAAATCGTTCCGAATTTAAATCTCAATTCAACCAACTCAAAAAAGCAAAGTATAGCCCCTATCCCCTATTGAGGAAAGAAGTTATCAAATTGACATACATATTTAAAAAAAAGGGTTTACACTGTTATTGCTTGATAGCACTTCCTTCACTCTAAATCTGAGATACATCTGGGAAGATCTGCTGCCATGGAATGTTCATGTTACTCTTTGTGAATTCTTTATCTAAAGCTAGAATATAAAATGTAAAACAAATTATATATCCATGAGAATGTAGTCTTTTCTGAAAGCCCGTGGTCTACATTTATAAACCTAGATTAGAAGTGTCACAGACCAGAAAGATGAGAGGTACATACGCAAGGAGGTAGTTATCATAGTTAAAAGCTAAATAAGAAAACTGGAAAAAGTGTACTTGTTGTTCAAAATAAGGCAGATAAATGACCTTCACACTATTATTACTATAACTCCACTCGTTAGGAAAACAGGTCGAAGTGTCAGCATAACCATTAAACACACAAAGATATGGCATGTTTCCAATAGGAATCATGGTGGTGACAATAAAACTAGTCAATGAGTTCATCAACCTGCATCTCATTAAACCCTGTGACATCTGTACGTCCTTAAACATTTAACATCTATCTCAGAAATCATGATGTTAGCAGAAAACACCTAAATACCGAATTAACCGCAACATCAACAGGAAGGCAGGGATGTAGCCATGAGGAAAGGGGAAATTTATGATTGGAAAATCAAAATTGTCACTTTTATCGTACAAATTAGCAGTAAGCCGTTCCGTCTGGTCATAGTGTAAGTAAAACTCGAGGAAAATGGCTGATGTAGAAATTTCATTGTTCTTGGTTTCATAATCAGGAGGACATAATACGTTTTGATGGGTTCACTTAATCTCTTGTTATATTCTCTTTATCGTCGATATTCTGAAAGTGAAATTGAAGGACCTTTTGATAGCGGTGTGGATAAGCTCCATGATAAATTTAGCCACCAAAATCAGCATAGATAATGTCAACCAGGAACGCAATCATAAAATGTTGTCTTTGTTTTCCAGGTTCAGTGAACATCCGTGGTACAAATAAATGTAGAGGTCTCATGTTCACGTGTATGGATAATTGCTTTTACAGTTGACAAGCGAGAAAGAAAGTTAAACATTCTTATAGATAATATAGGAATCCCACATATTAAAGGATTGAAGAAAAGCTGCGGGGTTGATGTGTAATTTGAAATGGTGGAATGCTTGTTTATTGTCACACCGATCACTGTTTGCGTGCACTATAACTGACATAGTGCGCGCATGACATGTTCAATATGATGATTGAATCTTGATTGGGTCATAATCTTACTTCTTACTCCTTAATTTGTAAGGATTTTGTTATTTGCAACGCGTGCATTAAACGCACTAATTAGACACGAAATATTCGATATATCGGTCAAAGTTTTAAATCACACAAAGATGTTAGGACAAGCTAAACACTGTAATATATTTTCTTGAATAGCACGATGACGTTTTCTTATTCAGAAGTTCAATCACCTTTATAAAATACTCATCGCTATTTTCAAATGTTCGGGATATTTCCTGTCGGTTTGCAGCCGTTCATTACGTCCTCATGACAATGCGAAACTCTCTTACGTTTGATCTTATCAAAGTATCGGGAAAGTTCAGCTACAGAAAATAAACATGTTAACGTGAAATAACGTTTGCTGGAGTTTTTGTACAGAAAGTCTTCATCATCACATCCTTTAGTAGACGCTGCATTTGGTAGTTTAAGTTCATTATTCTGTCCTTCCACAACCGGCACACGTGTAGCAGAACCGATTTGTACAAGTTTTTTCCACATAACATGCAAAAATCACTTCAGCAGATAAAGCATATATCAGCTTCCAAGATAATGAATTTACGATTGTGCTGAACCATCTGCCCGTTCAATAATACAAAAAGTTTAAACAAAACCATAATTCGGTTGTTTTTTGTTTTTGTTTTTTATTTTTCAAAAATAAAAAAATACATAAAAAACCCGTTATTCGAACTCAAAATCGATAAATGAGGGGCAAAATCCTTACATTAATGCCATTGCTAAAGTACAAGGAGGATAAGACAAGAGGGCCTGCAATGATCAAAGCCACACAGTCATTGGCTTCTTCTGCGACCTGCCACATCAATCTCGATCGAATCCAAGAAATGGCACACCTCATTGTAGGAACCGGGGTAGTGAAAACAAAACAACAACGCACATGGATGAGCTTCGTCAAAGACATCGATCTTCATTTCACGACGAGAAATATGATATTTCCTTCATGGAGGCGACGATAACACGCGTACATGTATGACCATACGTTTCTTTGAGGTTAACGCATCATTTCTTGCTGAACAAATGCACTTTGATGAATTCAACATTTTGCTTCAACCGCCATTATTACGTGTATACTAATGTGATAATATCAGTCTGTGCGATGACCCTTCCATTGACCGTAGCGTTAAAACCAGTGTGAAGTTCAGTCCGGTTAAAGTATATATTATACAACATATGCAGTATCCAACATACAAGTAACACTATTCCGCTCGGTAGAACTGTTTTCATGGCAGACAGCAGGAGAATTAAACACCCCAATAATGACAGAAACAAACACAAACACCACCTAAGCTGGTAAATAATTCAGCAAAAATACAGTGTCTTAAAGAGTTTGAATAAAAGGACTGCATTATTATAATTAACCTAATGAAAAGTAGGCGAATGCAGTACACGCAAACTGAGAGAAACATGCAACACAACTGTGTTGGGCTTATGGTTTTGTTAGTACAGACACTATCCAACAGCCTTTAACACGACAAAGTTCAACAGGTAAAACTTTGTAATAAACTTTATATATATATATATAAAGAATAAAAACATATATTTTTCAGATCGTCCGCTATGCCTTTCTGCCTTCTAGGGCTTCTTCAGGCGGATTCAGCGGACGATCTGAAAAAAATATGTTTTTATTCTATATTTTCCTTCGCAAGGGCTTATTTATTTATTATCTGCTATATATATATATATATAAACTACAAACACAAACATATGGTTTTCTGCCATACACGCGCCTTATTATCTGCAAAAGGCTTTAATATGTAAAATGAAGAAGAAATGTAACTAAAAACGACATCTAGCAGGAAAAGACGTTCAAGCGAATAGAAAAAAAATATAAAATAAAATGTAAAGTATATACATTTAGGATAAATGCAAAGCATCTTCTGCTGTTTAACAGCAAATTATCATATGAAGTACTTTTACTAACAAACTTAATATTATTACGTACTGTTCCCTTATTATTCCAATTGGGGTTCCTACGTACGGGCAATCATGCAAATGGACGTCTAAATTATTTTTTATTGATAATGCGACGTATCTGATAGGAACTGATTACGTTAGGACCGAATTTAACATGACTGTTCTTTAACACAGCATTTTTTCAACAACAATGCGGTGTTGGTCAAACCCTTGCCCGTGTACCAATGCCACACCCAAACATTATATATTGCTATTAACAAACAAAATTAAGGATTGTTCAAATAATTAATTTCGGTTATTGATTAGACATGTTAGGTATTGTCCGATGACTAGCAGCGTATATACTTAATTCGGTTTGTCGACGCCAGAATCAGGATAGGGAACTTCGTTTGATGTCGATGTGTAATAGAGTGATTCACAATCGTTCCCGGACAATTTGTTTGTATTAGAACAATTTTTAGATTTCTCGCCTTTTCTACAAAGTATCAACTATTTTTGTTCAGTTTCTCCCAGCAAGATATTATACATTTAATGCACTTCATTTCATCATATTTTATTGAGTAAACAATAGGATTGAACAGCAGGCTAGGCCTATATAAGTTATCTCCTTAGGTTGACATGACAAAGACAAAGATTAATGAAATGGTTTGTAAGAAAATATTGATGCAAATCATATATAATAAGTAGCATAGACATATATATATATATATAGCAGATGGTATAGGGGAGATAAATCCATGTATGTTTCAATTACATATAAATATTTGATTGATATTTTTAGCTATACAAAGCTCATATTAAAAAGTCAATCATAATTAATCAGTAATAGGAAAGCAATGCCCTAATGATATATTAAACAGAGAAATTGCTACAATTGTTTTTTTGTTTTTTGTTTTGCAAGTCAAGAATTAGGATCAGGATAGGGAACTTCGTTTGATGTCGATGTGTAATAGAGTGATTCACAATCGTTCCCGGACAATTTGTTTGTATTAGAACAATTTTTAGATTTCTCGCCTTTTTCTACAAAGTATCAGCTATTTTTGTTCAGTTTCTCCCAGCAAGATATTATACATTTAATGCACTTTCTCATGTACATTGTAATAAACACTGAAGTCAGGTGCTATTTTTATGTTTTACCCATGTCATATATTTTTGCGTATTAACCCATTCAATTTGACCTATCACGCCTAGGCCAAGCATGACGTCACAGACTTAGGCACTGGAGTCAAAATGGCGTCTTTTTACATTTCAATGTTGCGTGAAAATTGCCGTTTTACACGAATAAATGCCACAAATCTTGCTTATGTGATAAAACGGATCTAACACTCGTTTTCAGTCCTATGAAATTTATGAAACCCGTCACAAAGTTTACATTTTAGCTCACCAGAGGCTCGCTCAATTGAAAAATTCTTAGACTTGTTTCATAATCATATGAAATAGAAACTCATGAAGGATCCTATATAAATATCACCCAACTCAAATAACGCACATTCTAATACTAAATATCCCAATGTTAGGTAATATACACTAATGGTTTGATCTCCCCCAGTGAAATAATAAGATATACTGATACTCTGGATCTGTCTGCATATAATCTAAGATAATTTACACGTACAATACTTAGTTGTGATGGTAAAAGGATGAACACGCATGTACATTTATTTCTCAATACCATTTCAAAGTGTTTTCGTTGTTTTGAAATCGATTTAATTTAGTCATTTAGAGAAGAGACAACTTTGTAAATAGCCAATTCTCAAAGATATTTGCTTCAATTAGATTTGAGTGTATTATGATTTGACGAGTCCTATCACTTTTCCAGCGGTAGTCTATTTTCTCATTTAATAGATGAATTCAATAAATATAGGAGGTGCGAATAATTTTCTATAGACGCCAACAGGCAAATTTCGTCCGACTGTTTCCAGACAATTATCTCGTTATTTTAATACTGTATAGCATTCTATAGACATTGCCAGGTTTTCGACATTTCAATAGATACAGAATTGGATGTAAAGACAGCGGCGATAGAACGATGAGTTTGATATGAATACTGTTTGGCGTGTAATCAGTGACAGGCCTTCACATAATTACGCCACTCAGGACGCGATGAGTTCTTGTAATATTTCTCATTGAAATCATATTCCACTCAAAACAATTATGTTGCGAAATTCCACATTCTGAGAATGAATTATAGCTCTGGCAGAAATTTTATAAAGATAAAATTGGGTCGTCACATTTGATTTGAGTCTTCTTTAATTTTGACAAGAGGTCATTTAGGTGCAGCACAGTATTCAACACATTTGGCAAGGAACCATCGAACACTGTGTGGCTTATTGATGCTTTTGGATGGAAAAGCTTGTTCATTTAATTATTTCAAGTAATACGTGACATTTGAAAATGACACTCCTGATGGTCTTGGTGTAAATTTGTGCGTGTGTGTGTTTTAAAAATTGCCATCCTGTTTTTACAATCACCACCAACGCAATATGTAATTTATTGGTTCACGTAGTCATAGAGCAAGCCGTTACTCTGGCTTCACACTGATAAAAACCGTTTGAATTTATGAAATAGTCCTTCCTTGTTACACTCCTATTTTTTAGTTACTGCATCACGTGTTCACTGTGAATGTGGTAAAACCAATGCCATGAATCATGAAATTATCTAGGACCATTTCGTAATGAAAATCGGACAACCGAGGTTTTATCTCACAACCAGATAAAGGCACCACAGGACACTTTATAGTACTATATATTAACTAGATATTACTTTAAACGTATAGAGAAAATCAATGGAACAGATATTCATGGTATTAATTCATTCTTATAGTGTAACATATATTCTGTACCTCCTGGTACTATAACAATATGATTGTATGTGTACCTTGATTTTAATAGGAACACCTTTTAAATTATATTTTAAATGTGACAGTATTGCTGTATATCTGGGAAAAATAGGTTCATGTAGTCTACTGTTCTTGCTTAGTAACAGTTAGTATGAAATGCATGTATATACCACTTATCTTGACAGCTTGAACTGATTTTAAACACTCGTCACATAAAAAACAACAGTTTAAAAAGAGAAGTGAATAATATTGTATGTTCACGGGTGAACAGTTTGAAACGTATTAAAACCATGCGTAAAATACCAATTTTATTTATCATTAGAAAAACAATCATATTATATTTATAACGTTTTCCCTTATAAAGACGTTGGTTTCGGTGACCAGATCCATTCAAGGGAAACTGTATTGTATCACAGTTGATAATGCCAAGTCTTTTTATACACTAGTGCTGTTTCTACTTTCTGGATGGAGTGGGCAAAACAAGAACGTGTATGTAACTTTAGACAATATCAGGAATATCCCAATAAAAAATAAGAAATGGAATATATATTGTGGTGGCACGGTAGTCTAGTGGTAGGACGCCGGGCTCGTAGCCGTCAGGTTGCTGGTTTGACTCACGTCACGGAACTGTGTTGATCTTTGAGCAAAATACTTAACTCCGCTTGTTCCAGTCTACTCCGCTGTAAATGAGTACGTAGTTGGGTAGAGTTAGACTTGTAGAATGATAGATGTTAGCGCCGAAATGGCAGCACCGGCTGTATGCTCCCCAGGGAGTTGAAAAAGATATTGGCTGGTTGCAAAAGCCCTATATCCACGGATACTAATTTGTGTACCAACGTGAGACGACCTTCGAACTAGGTTGTATTAAAGCTGTATATAAGAACCTCGTTTAAAAAAAAAAAAATGCTATTATACATATATTCAGATAAACACAAATATCACAAACACACGATCAGAAGTCATTCACAAAGTATTGTTTATATATAATAGCATCACTACATTTGTACTAAAGTACCAAGACAAATGACAAACGTCCGGACTAAGTTGGTAAAAGTGTTACTGTCTTTTCCTAGACACACACTATGTATGTCACTGATGGTAAAATACTCGTTCAACGTATCCTAGATCGTTTGCGGACGGTGTAAATATGTTAATCCTTCTTTTTGACAGAGGATATTATGTCATGTAGAAATATGTATGTCATAAAGTGCTAAGGTGCCACATGCATGTGTTATTCGTGGTGAAGATATCCTTTGCGGTGCTCTACGTCGCGTCTTAGTTCTGTGTTTTGTATATCTCAATATATTATTTTGTTTCAATGTCATCTTGGATCTTGTCTTTGTTTTCAGTTTTGTATTTCTTCAGTTTATGCATATATACATTTTTTCTATGACTTCTGGACTTTCTTTCGTTCCTGTTTCCTCGGATTTTTTTTTTATCTTTTATTATGATAGTTCCTCGTTTTCTTTCTGTTGTAAGTATATCAGGATCCTGTCAGTTGAATTTACGTTAAATTTACAATTTCATCGGAAAATTTGTAATTTTAAGGACTCGTCGGTTTCTTTCTGCTGTGGTATATCCTAGGTTACTGTCATTGTGTTCTGACCTTTTGAACTCTATCTCGTGTTCCTGTCCTTGCCTTCTATACTTTGATCACTTTCTGTCTTTTTGAAACGTCTGTTACTGGTGTTTTGTTCTGTTTTGAAGTAAACTTGCTTCTTTCGTTGTGTTTTGTTTGCTGTCTCCTCGATACTTTTTCCCATTAAGGACTCCTCTACTCCGTTTGTTTTATTTGATGTAGTTTCCTATTCGGAGAAATTTGTGTTTTTTTTTCTATTGGGATGATATTTAACATGTTAACGGTATCTTTCCGTTTTGATGTATCCTTATTTCTTGTCTTGTATTCTGACATTACCCAAGTTTTGTTTTGCTGTGATATATCCTTTGTTACAGTAGTTTTGTTTTGCTGTGATATATCCTTTGTTACAGTAGTTTTTTTCTGTTTGATGCATCTATTGATCCTCTCACTTATGCATCCGTTTTGTTTAATATTTCATTGTCATTTTGTTAATGTTTACGCCGTTCTATCATCGTCTTATGAGGACTTTCCCTAGCGTGTCCTTCCATTGGATCTTTGGCATTATACCATGTTCAGTTTGGGTTTGTCCTTGTTTGTAATTTTAAGAAATCAGTTAAATAGATTGCAGGCAAAGACGAACAAATTGCGGTCACAGTATATATTTCCTTCTAAATATATATCTTCATACTTTAACTCAATATTTCAATGATATGATGTTCAACCTGTACGGCCCTGTAAAACCGCTTCGTGTTTAATTGAATTCATAAACACAAATCGATCGATCTGTACATGCTCGTATGAGTGATGATGCCTTTCAACTTTAATCAATTTGTGGTACGATACGAGGACATTGTAACATCAAAAACGATAGAAAGTATGTAGATGTTGCAATCAACAGACGGTATGGAACACGATATATAACAGAGGAAAATAATGTTTATAAGTCGCTATAAAATTCTTTGAAGTTAAAACTTTAAACAATTTACGCTCGTTAATTAAGATAACTAATACCAGGTTGCTAGTGCATTAAGGGACATTTATGCTCTGTTTGTCACGGTGATCAAGCTCTTAAAATCATCCCCGGCGCTTTTGCTGGGAACAGAAACATGTTAAATAGTCTACTGGGGACATACATTAGGTTGCTTCACAAAGGATGCACTACCATAAACATATGACACTATGTGTATTGTATATGTTATTTTGTTTCTGGTGAAATATTACATAATCTAGAATCTTCTCAGCCAGGTATTATGCTTAAGTTCTTTTTTATACGTGTCTATGTCAGTGTCTACGCATGCCATATAAAAACACAACTATTGGTAAGGATTAGTACAGAAGGCTTTCACAGTTTTAAATATTATGCGAATCCCTATTAATTGCTGATCCACATTACCTTGTCAAAAATTAAAAGCATACTAATATAAATCTTTGTTAATGTTGAGCAAAAATTAATTTAAAGCATGTTTCACAAGCATCGATCGCGGTTTTATTATACTTTATCCTCGTTTTACCTCGTGAAACATTGATTGCGTATTAAAATTAAGTGCAGTTTTTAATTCGATTCCGTGTCACATTGCTTCAGAACTCCAAATCATAATCTGGCTGAAATACAATACTACCACTATAATCGTGACTGGAATACGATCAAACAGTCACAGTCCGCCATTTATATAACATCTGGAATCTAACAGTCACAGTCCCCCGTGTATATAACCACTAGAATACATTTTAGCAGTTATGGTCCTCCGCTGATATCGTCACTAGAATACCATACACTGTTTATAGTGTACAGTGTATATTGTCACAGGAGAATAGGGCGATTATGATGGAATGCCGTCAAAATCGTAATTTGAAAACCAGCAAGCAGTTATAGTCTGTAGTAAAAATCTTTCTTGATACAACATGGTGTTATATGGTATGCCTTTTAATAGAAACTGGATAGCAATACAGTGGTTATATTTTGCAATCATATGCAGCTTGTACTATAATACAAGTACAATACTGCGGATATGGATTACCATCGATTACGTGACTGGCATAGCATGTAGTGGTTGAAGTATCTTGTACAAGTTGTGACTCAAATACACAATAGTTATTATATAACAAACTTTTCAATCGTAATTTGCATGAGTAGTTATGACCAATTCGGATTTCCAGTTGTTTGGCACCAAGTTCAGCGGACCGTCGATGAGTACTAGAAGGACAATATAGCTGTATGATGCAGTGTCATTCATTTTGACATACTGATATATTACTCAATTGTGAAGGTGCGATCGCCTGTGTGTTTTACATGTACAGTCATCTCTCTGATCATATTGTCACTATAATGTGTATGAGCTATGGTAGTGGTAAGGGTCGAAATGTCAAAACGTTTGATGTAAAACTTTTTCTGAGAAGAGAATGATTCAAGATTAATCCACATTCCATTTATACCTATTCTTGCTAATTAAAATTTGACAACAATTTTTCGAGACACGGTAGTCTAGTGGTAGAACGCCGGGCTCGTGACCGATGGGTTGCAGGTTCGAGTCACGGTACGGTACTGTACATGTGTTGCATCTTTGATGCTTAACTCCGCTTGTTCCAGTCTACTCAGCTGCAATTGAGTACGTGACAAGGAAGTGCTGGAATTCTTGAATGCTAGCTGTGAGCGACGAAATTGCAGCACCGGCTGTATGCTCCCAAGTGAGTTGAATAAGATGTTGGCTGGTTGCAGAGGCCCTATAACCACGGATAATAATTTGTGAACCGCTTTGAGACGACCAACGAACTAGGTTGCGATAGCGTGGTATATAAGAACCTCTACTTATTTTTATCATTATTATCCGTCAAGACAACGTGTCAGTTTTGATGTACTATGAAATGTTTAAGTCGTATTCTTATTTTAGAACATTTACCTTATTCGCTCTGACAAAACAAAATTTCATACTAGACTGACTGAAAAAAAAAGGATTCGCTCGCTTGTTTTTATTACTTTTCGTTTGCTTTATGGTTGTAAACTATTATACTAGGGATGAACTGTGAAAATTAATTGAATTTCTCGTTGACAGAATCGTTGTTGAGTTCGATACACACGTTTTCCCCTAGTAGTCTGTAGCTATTTCCTTATTGAACAATATGTGTTCCCTCTTTACCCTCGTATCCTGGATAAATTTTCTTATTATGGAAACTTTATCAAGACGCGCAACAAAAAAGGCATCAAACGTTCTTCAGCTTTATTTTTAGATACATCAACAATGAACTGTTTTATGTAAAAAAATAAATTCAATAACCACGTCGATTGCATATACTCTCTCTTATTTTGAATAAGGGTTACTACAAACTCTACTGTATCAGCCGTGGTCCTCGATCTTACTTACAAGATCGTCAGAAGGGGTGGCTTACCTTGCTCCACGATAAGCGTGTGGAGTTTGGTTTTACTACCGTGAACTAAGTAACATCTCCCCTTACAACATCACGTTTCCAACTATACAGTCTGGTGAATTGAATAATAGGAGCAAGATTCAAGATAATCAGGACTTTGAGTTAGTTGTATGGTTGCCATCTATTTCCTTGTTTGACATAACAGTACGTGTTCGGATATAATTAGTGCTTTGTAGTGCTACATATACCTTAGAGCATAATCCGACACTGATATATTTGACTTTGATTTTGCATTAGTTAGTCTGTCCCAGACGCCATTTAATTTGATATATTTGTCTATTGATCTATTATATTATTTGGTGTTATTTCATGTTTGTCTGCGATTTAACAGGTTAACGTATGTTTTTAAATGAGATATTATCAGAACATATTCATGTTAATCCGTTTAATAATGCATTTAGAAAATATTGAAATTACATATACAGTATGTCTGGCTTGAAATTAAGTGTCCAAATAAGATATATTAATAGTTTTGATAGCATTAGTGTTCCGTTCAATGCAAGACGTAATATAGTGAACTACAAGTCCACGTATCCTCTTTCGCCCCTCAAAATATTACCTCATCGTCAAGTGATTGGTTTATCCCTTAAGCTAGAAGCTGTGTCGTCTAATAATTTCAGAGAAATTAGAAAAAAGGATCTAACGTAGCATCCCCTCGAGGAAGGCAGAAATTGGATAAACATTACTGCATATTTCTTTTTATGAAAATGGGATAAGTTCATAGTTTTAAAGCCCATTAGTCATAGCGCTTTTTATAATTCACTTTATAGTCTGTTATACATAAAGACCAGGAAACGAGTCGACGTTTTCAGACTGCACGCCTAAAATAACAAGAAAAGAGAAACCTGTTATTTGAGTAAATCGGACACCTGCCCTCCTCAGGTATTTTGTAGTCTGTGTGTCTGTAATTATGGCCGACAGTCCATATGTTCTACTTCCTCTGTTCTATGGGGACGCTTTTTATGGAAATTCTGGAAACTTTGCGAGGAATGTATTTTCCTCGATTGGTTAGTCCGACAGGTCGAGCTTCTGAATAACCAAGAGTTGTTGATAACTATAAAACTATAGCAGCTATATCCCAGTTGATATTTCTGAAAGCGGTCAACTGCATTTATCTTATATTTAAACAATACCAATAGCATAAGTTTATTTGCACACATTTCATATTTATTGCATATGCAGTTTCATATTTCTTGCCTGGTTATATATTATAAACAATAGTATTTACTTCTTTGCGAGTAAAAAGGCATATTGCACAAAACTAGCACAAAAAGATATCAATACTTCTGACTAGCTGAGTATGTAGTACGTGAAAACTCATATAACTACATTTCAATCAGCAAATATTACATACAACAATACATACATTTGTAAATGATGTGTATTGATTAGGTTGTCTTACAAGCGTCAGCTGTAGGGAATTACCGTTTAGCTCAGTTGTAGAGCATCGGGCTGGAGAGCCAAGGGTCGCGGGTTCGATCTCCAGCAACGGTACTATCTTTATCACTATTCCTCGTCCAACAGCAAAGTTATCGGTAATATATGTTACATGTAAAGTTATCGCACTAAATTACTGGTTGATAGAAATAAGAAATGAACTTCTGTTTATTACAAGTTTTATAACTTAACCCAATCATAAACAATGGGAGTGCTTTAGGACGTCAAGATCCAGTAACACTATGACATCGAACTTCTGTGACATCATCATCATCATCATCATCATCATCATCATTATCATCATCATCATCATCATCATATCATCATCATCATCATCATCCAAGGCTATGCAGAATACGAATGTTGAAAGCTTTCATATATATTAGTGTATGCATCGGTTTTAATTCTGTTCACACTGAATATACAGAGTGAGCTTAATATTAGGTAAATGTTTGCAATTTGATTTAAAATACATTTTCCTATAAAATCACTGGCCTACAAAGTAACATCATACCAAGCCTATGTTCAATTATAAATGGAGATTGTTATCACCAAATATTAATCACTCAATGTATCGTATCACTTCAGTGCATTATCGTATTACTTATCATTTAACAAATGCTACTTCTTTAGATGAATTGATGGAATCCCAACAGAATTTGTTCCAGTTTAATAGAACGACGTGACACCAGAACAGTAACATAAAAGTATTACTCCCTCATTATATGAGATTTTATTAGCACTATGGATTTGGATTCATTTCAATATGATGACATAGAATGCCAACCAATAACTATTTCGGGTCCAATAAGAGGTCATGAACTCTTTTAATCTTAAATCAACATTGCTATTAATTGGGATTAGCTGTGTTACGATATTAAAGCTGAACGCACCGATCCCTATATCAACTCCCCCTTAAATAAATGTCAGAGGTACCAGCACATAAATGTCAAGAGATTTTCAACGCAGCCATTGAACTCGTTGTGTTTCATGTATCGTAAATCATTACGAAGTCGACAATCACGGCAGTCAGTACTAATGACAGAATGCACGGAAAGTCTAAGCTTTATAACCATCAATACTCAAATATGACTAATTCGATGGAAATGACTGCCGTTTGCATACCGTTGATATTCATTATATCTTCAATAAAGCGTAAAAGTTGAAACCATAGTAAGGTAAGTTGTTCGTACATTATCAAAACACAAAGATAATTTCTGATGACAGACCTGCTAAAATGCAATTACTATCACGTGTTCTTGCTATGAAATAATAAAAGATAAAAAGAAGTTAAAATAGAAGACATGGCGATATGTGACGCGATCGCATTGTGTTTCGATAGATCATATAGCTTCTTGAATGATTGCGATATGTTAAAGGACCATTTTATCACTGTGTAAGGGTAGAAGACTTACCCACATGCAGGGCGATCAGGATTTATACTTATTAGTTTGTAAATGTATAATACAGTCGAGTTTACTAAAAACATCCTTCCTGAACGTCAATCAAATGAATCATTGTAGCCAGCTGGTAGGTTTAACCTGGATTTACGTCATTAACTATATGCAAGTGTTAAATGTTATCATTACGATAATAAAATTCAGTGGTTATACTGATAAAAAACATGTTTTTATATTTCCTAAAGTAATACTTAACCCGCATTCAGCGGGAACCCGTCAAAATGACAAAAATCTGTATTATTTTATCAGGACCAAATTGACTGACGAATTAAAATATTATTGTTTTCACAATATACGGAAGTTGATAACGAGAAGAAAATGAAGGATAACAAATTCAACAAAAGTTGCATTTACTACCGAGTTATGGCCTTGTATGACATCGGGAAACCATGTTACAAATATTACCATACTCAACTAACCTTCATAGCAAAATCTACATGTAGCTACTAGTTCATATGACGTTGATATACATCTTTAATCAAAGACCATTGATAGTACGACCAAACATTTGATTTTCAATTAAATAATTTGTTTATAACGGAATTCGATCCAACTTCAATGAAATCAAACGTTTATGTACTTGCATTTTGACAAAACTATGCTGTGCCTTTAAACTAATTAGCATCACTATTCATTTATATAAGTCGAGAGACTGCTAATAGCCCCATAGTTTTGATTCTGTTGTTCAAACACTGTTTACCGTAACAATATGAAAATTGATATTGAATAGATATATCTTAAAAATCCCTATACATGAGAAAGGGACCACAAATTCATCCAAATCAATGTTTTTGTTGAAATTTAAAATGTAGCTGTTCGAAAACTTCCCTTATGCATTACTATATATACTACATGTATAACAAAAAAAAAACATTTATGTAAATTATGGTTGTCATGATATCGAATTCAGATTTGCATATATAACTCAGGACAAAAATAGTCATTTTGTTACAGGATTTTGCTTAGTTTTCCCCAAGGAAAACTATAGATCACACAAGCAAACAAGAATAGAAGTCCATGCATGCGAAAAGAACAATTCTTGCTCGATAAATAAGGAACAAAGAAAACTTTGTTTAACGTTTCCCTGTTTTTGATATGATTTAGTTCCATGTTGATCATGGCTTTGTTAATCTCCAGCAGACTGTCAGCATCGCCAAGATAACAAACTGGTGGATTTGGTTTTATTCTCAAGGAAGGGTGATTTGTTTAAGAGCTTATCAGAACTGGTAGCAAAATCATGCAAATACTTTTTAATATTTAAGAAATGTCGATGATATAATGTCTTGAAAAACTGTAACAAGATATTTATTGACCACTGCTATAGTAGGTACACTCCTGCATTAAAAACCAGGAGAACCACAGACTCTCCTACATCAGTCATTTACTTTAAATTATACTAATCGACACTGGCACCTTGCTAATAAGCTGTACGAACCGGGTTACGATTTCAATAATTCCCTGATTGTGTACATTCTTAAAATAACACCAATGTTTTCTTTAAATTATTTCACATTCAATGGATTGCACTCAACTTCAAGCATTTTTGGAATAGATGTCGACAACTGACAGAAACCTAAGATATCAAGGTGTTGAGAAGTTCGAGTGAACTATTTGAAACTTTTATTGTTTGATGATCGTATTGGTAGTTATTCTATTACGTTGTGATTCCACTAGCCCGTTCTCACAGTGAGGACGTGCCATTGCCTGAATTTGACCTAGATTTACACAATTTACATTTATGATAATGGCAACTTTTTACATTCGATAAGCAACATTTGTTTTTTTAGGCAGAGAGACGTATATATAGATTTTTAATGGAGTTTGTCAACATTTGCAATCAGGCGCCTGGCTCAAATTTGGTACAATAAAGGACATTATTGAAAACTACAAGCATTGTAGTGCTATCTATATGAGATAGTGTCCTTCCTGTTAGCAAGGAGAGCAGACAGAATAACACATCACAGATGGATTAAGTTATAACATGACCATTATCCGGATATCATAATTTCACTGTACTTGGGAAATTATGCAGATTTGCCATCTACTTAGACGTTGTTGCAGAAATATTATTGATCCAAAGACATCACAGAACATTTGTATTTGAAAAAGCAGGCATTCGGGACGAAAAAAAATGCAAAATCGATCATGAACTATTTAAAACCTATGTTCGCACACAAAAATCTAAAAACGGAATTTGATTGACAGCTGTGAAAATAGAAATTCAGAAGAAATGAACACATAACGGGCAATTACGCTGCCATTTGCTTCACTAGTAACTCGTGAAACAGGATCCGTCAACTTCTCCAATTTGGCGGAAAGAAACTGATATTCTGGGTGTCACCCTTGATCAGTTACTGCATAGCGTAGGCTTGGAGATGATGCTTGAAAACTGTAAGAGATTGAAAAGACCTCCGCAAGACATGGGAGATCATATTGAACACTGGCACGGGCAGGAAATTGTTTTGGGCGTAGTCCTTTAGGTATAGACGACATGTGGCGTTGGCAAAAGAAGATATTTTTTAATCTATGTGAACCCTATTTGACCATAGCACCGAACCTTGAAAAAAGTGGACGACAATGTAAGGTCTTAACCAGAAATGATACTTTGTTGATATGTCAAGTGGATAGAGACACGTTATAGGGTATGATCTTATCAAAATGATGCATAATATATCATATAAATCAGTTTTACACGATAACGCTTGGTAAAGTATATGCTTGTTAGACCTAAACAAGATAACTGTTACTTTGTTGACCTGGCCTTGAAAAAAGTAGCAGCTCATGTTTGACAATTTGCGTAGGGAGAAACTGTTTTGATTTGCGAAGGGATGTACATTTTGGTCTACAACAGGTAGTTGACAATATCTTTCGACTGGCGTGGAGTGTCAGACTAAGTCAGTTGTGTTAGCGAAATGATACTATGTTATGTACATCTATTAATTTTGCGCCATTATTGACTTGCGAGGTATGGCGAAGGGAGAGAAATGATACTCTACTCAGAGACAAGGCAATGACATATGAAGGCGCCCTAAATGTGGTGGAGTGAGCTAGCTATTCACGTATGCGTAATAGATGAAAATCTTTGAGATTTACTGAAGCTTGATCCAAGGTTGCTTTAATGATAGTTTCTGACAGAGAAACATGGCAATATGTAAGGATGCAATATAGTGTATACCCGAGGTTATATGCGGGAATAATTCACTACCGAACGAGACTATATGCTAAAGGTTGAGTTTTTTTCTGTTACAAAATATTTAACTCTTGTTCTGTCACAAATGGATATTTTAAACTGTTTCAAATTACTCACGAAGCCATCTGTTAATGATGCAACCATTTATCTGGTGAAAATGTGATGTTGATGTATTTATAATTCGATGAGAGATTTGACCTTGAAATAACTGTTATGACATGCACAGCTTTAATAAGCGTGACAGGAAACGAAGTTACTTTCCGTGTATGCTGTTCGTACAGCTGCTATTTGTTTGTAAAAGTACACTTTTTGTTAATAAAGAACATTGAAAGTGTCATTAAAATTACCAAGTCAATATATTAATATGAAAATTGATCGTTTTGACATCAATGTAGCTGTAATTGTTCTCAGATGTGTACATTACCGGGGTCATTAGGTGTGTCTGAATGTACAATGTACGTGTGATTCAATCAACGAACTGATAACCTTCGACGCCAAACTAATTTGAATCTCCAAAAACAAACACTATTCTCAAGTGCTCGACAAACATTTTACGTCGTCGATCAGAAAGCATAGTTTTGTTTCTTCACCAATCGACGTGTAGTCGAACCTAGGATTCCACGTAGTTGTAGGCTCAGTCAATACAGTGCTTCGAGGAAACGTTGTCATTTGTACCATCATGGAACTCTCTCTCTCTCTCTCTTTTTTTACTCTCTCTTTGTAGGGAAAATTAAGTTGGCAATAACATCAATTACAATTTGAAACATAAGTCAAAGCGTCAAGATACGTGAACCTTATATACAAGAGCATCAAGATAGCAAGAAAACATCCGATCGATACGAAGAGCAACAGATTGAATGGAAACTGTAAACCCTCCAAATAACAATACTAATAAAATAACAGTAAACAATACCATACAATCAACAGTATTAAGCGTGTCACGTGCCATACGTGGTACCTGTCAGGCTGTGTGCTGTTGGTTCCAGGACAGTATATCGGGAACCAAAGGACTGTGAATATGACAAAGCGATCCAATAGCTTATACATTTAGGAACACTATTGCAACGTCGTCTTCTTTAAGGTTTGTTTAGGAAAATCACAAAGTATTGATCAACAATTTTGGTTTACTCTGCCAAAATAAACTCGTAATCACTACATTGTTACCATTAAAAGTCAACGTGAATATGAAAACTTATTGAAATTATTTAAAAGAATCATTTTAAACTGAAATTGGTAAAAAATATTTAGAAGAATTGTAAAGTGCAAACATCACCACGACAAACGATCACTGAAAATTGCTGGATTATAGCCGGCCACACCTAGACGCCATAAAGACTACCTAATTTGTGAGCGAGCAGCAACCTTTTGCTGATAGGGGTGTAATCTTCACAGTTATAGAATCGTCATGTGATGAACCACAGCAAAGGCTTCTCAACAAATTACTCGACTATTGTTTGCTATCTGAGATATTCGGTGTGTACCGTTCTCTTGGATCGCTGGTATCATATACACTTTTCTAAACTTGACGAAGGGAAATAATAGCAGAAGCAACATGAAATGTAGCAAATACCAACTTTTTACCCCCCTTTTAAAAAGTCTTTTGTTAGAATCATTTGTTTTTTTAGTTTTATTGGGTTTTTTTAAACTTGATGTTCTTGCTTTCAGTTGTTCTCTTTGTTGTATTATAATTTCTCTTCACTAACTCAGGCGAAATGTTATATACCACGCAGACATACATCAGTTCTCAAGTGATCTTAAGTCGATTTGAATTCCGTCAATATCTGTCCTACTCGGTTCGTTTATTAGTTTAAGTCATGTCGAGGTCAGTATGAACTATCTGTCATATCGACTGGCTAAGCAGAGTCGTCAATTAATCACACACACGTCATCCACTGACGGCTTCTTCTGACCTCCGATCTTGGAAGTAGGCGGGGGGTCAGGCCGGTGCCGATGATGCTGGTTTTTATCTTATTTTGTTGCTTATAGTATCGGTTGCATAGCCCGATTTTGCGTATATATAGACTTAGGCAATATTCTATTTTTCATTTTTATCTATTTGATCTATTTTGCCTTAGTTTTTCTACCAATTTATCATTTTAATAATATTTAAATGTTACATTGCATATAAATAAATATGAAAAAAATTGACAGCACCATGAGACATGAAACATTTGATCAATATTTATCGATAATTTGCATTTCTGGAATGCCACTGAAAAAAAACAACCAAAAAAAAATAAAAAAATCTAAACAACATTTCTTTACTGATGAATTATGAATAATATCAAACATATAAATTGCCTTAGTTTTATCGACCTTAATAAACACATAGTTAATTAGTTTACGCCATGTCACATGAAATAACGATGAATTTGGGTAATTGAATTAGTGATTATGACTTGTTGTGAGAGGGGAATATCAACTCAATGACAACGAGGCCGTCATGCAACAACTCGTGAACAACACCAAAATATTATGTAAACTTGAGGTTTTTGAAGTAAAACCATTTTTCATGATGAAATACTTATCATTACTTTAAAATGCATATGCAATACCTACACCTATCTTTGTGGCCCAAAAACAAAAGATTCAAATATCCCTACCTCCCTACCGTTACGTAACCCATATCTCGATGACAGAGCCACGGAGTGATCTCCCTTCCTCAAACCCCTTTTATGGAGCCTAACGGCAGCCGGGATGAGGAGGCAAGGGGAGGAATACAGGGTGGGACTCCATAAAGTTACGGTAAGTATTACATCATGACAATTGTTTTTACTTCAAAAAACACAATTTCATTTCAGTAATAATTACCATAACTTTAGTATGCTAATTCGTCTTACCATATTGGAAGCTTCGAATCCAGGCAGACCAGGCTGACGGAACAAACTCGAGACATGCTCAAGATAGGAAAAAGGTTCAAGCAATCCCTTTAATAAAGCCCCAAAAGTAATTAAAACATTGAAAACTTCCCCGTGAAACGAGCAGGTGTACCACCGTGGTGCCTGATAACATACTATTTAAAAGTCACTGAATTACTGTGAAGGAACAGCCACAGACTGTGCAACCACCACCGGTCCAGGGGAATACAATCCATCAGAATGGGCAGCCAAGGACTGGAGATAAAAATCAGTGAAGGTAGTCTGTCCGCGCCAGAAAGACGCGGACATTACCTCCTAAAAGGGGGAGCCATTGAGGAGAGCACATGACGTGGCAAGGGCCCTGCTCTGATGAGCTCTCACCTTATACAACGCCCAGCATGCATTCCCTCCCAATCCAGAGACAGAGCGTCCACGGCCCAAGCCCTTGGATCTGGAACCGGAAAGACAAACGTTGGCAACTGATTGCTCAGTAAAGTGGCGAAATTCCCTCGAAAATCGAGGGCTTCAGTTGCCACTCTGTCAAAACCGGCTGGCGGCGCCTGGAAAGAGTATCCGCCAAAACATTTAATCTGCCTGGAAGATGCTTGACACAAATTGTCAAGGGTGTGAGACCTGGTTTCCCCTGTCTCTCCAGATACGCGACATTTGAAGTGCTGTCCGTAGCCACACAAACCACCTTGGAATGAAGGATCTCCCGTAGAGACTGCAAAGCCAACAGAACAGTCCTCATCTCGAGCACATTGATGTGATCCGAGAGCTGTTCCCCAGACCACTCCCCCGACCGGCAATGCCCTTCGATGTAAGCTCCCCTCCCTGTCATGGATGCATCCGTGTACAGGGTCGTAGTGGGAACCGGCTTGGACAAAGGAACCCCTCGGAGAACATTGTCCTGATGAGTCCACCAGCGTGCGAACTTCCTGACCGACTGGTTCAAAGGAAGCAAGGCTTCCCAATCCCGTGAAAAAGGGACCCAGTTGGTAAGGAGAAACATCTGGAGAGGCCTGATGTGAAGCATCCCTAAGGGAACCACATCGGCCTGGGCGTTGCGATATCCCAGAAAACTGCGAAACCAACGTACCTGGACTTGAGACCGGCCGATGAATGTCAGAACAAAAGCCCTGGCCTTCTCCTTCGGTGGAAGGGCGATGCCCTGAGCCGTAATGAAACGGTTCCCAAGGAAAACAAAATCCTGAGATGGAGAAACTTCCGACTTTTCTCTGGAAGGAATAAGGTGACATTGAGTAAGACTTTCAGAACCAACCGGGTGACCTGCACCAGAGACTCTCTCACTAGGTGGAGCATGAGTGAATCGTCTAAATATATGTGAACAGTGCAGGAATCCCACGACCACCTGCAACAGCTTGGCGAAAACCAAAGGTGCAGTCGTGAGTGCGAACGGCATGACCCGTTGGACGTAAAGCGGAGATACTTCTTGATGGGGATGTGGAAGTCGCCGGCCCCCTGTCTAGCAAACCCAATACATGGGGAGAAACCCCTAGTGTCCCGGCCAAATGACACTCCGGGCCGGACCTAATAGGACCGGATCCGGGTAACTGACCGGGAGGGTAAGCCTGACCAGCATTGATGCCGGGATTAGTGAGCTGAGCGTCACTAATCCCGGTAGACACAGGCAATCCCGAAAGACAGTCTGTAGTCACACCAGGACCTTAACCCGAAAGAACAGGCCCGGCACCAAGACTGTCCCCGACGACAACATCACCTGGCAGCCGGTAGTCCCTACCGGCCAATTCGACCCTGGGCTGTGCCAAGCCAGGGTCGGGCTTCCCCTCTCCTACTCCAGGGAGTTCCTGAACAGGAAGGACCACCCCCTGTGCACGAGAGGGACTCACCGAACCGAGACAGGAACAGTGACAGTGCCATCAGACCCCAGAGACCTGGTGGCACGACCCCTACATCTCTGCTTCCCTCGCTTACCGGAAGAAGCAGACGAATCTCTCTTACGGCAAGCTGAGGGTCGCTTAGGAACAATGTCCTGAGATTCAGTCTGTGAACAAAGTTCACAAGGCGAAACCTCACTGCAAGGACAACATTGGGGAAAAGCATCGTGAGGGTCCCGTTTCACGAAGGAATGGGAACACCCATGAACTGTCGCCCGTCGTTGTCCCGACCGATATATACCCTCCAAAGCGAAAGTAAACAAAGTTTACAAGCAGACAAACACGGGAAAAAATGATAAAATACGATAGTACAAAGTACGCAAAGTAGAAAGAATTTCACCCGTAATATAAATCCGAAACGGTTAAAATAAATAACGTTTGCCGAAACAAACAACCGTCACTGAAATAAACAGAGGTCGGAAATTTACACCACTAATGGCGGACCGCGTGGCACAACACCGGCACACGTAGAGTAAAATAACCGGCCGAAAAAGGCACGAAAAATATGTTTTCAACAACCAATATTTGTAGTTATAAGGGCAGATGGGTATAAAGCACACAAACTGCACAATAAATTGAGTTGACACTCAAAGCTAGCTCCAAGCCGTCAGCAGTCAGCAGGCAGCAGGCAGCAGGCGCCATAAAAGGAAGAGGAAGGGAGATCACTCTGTGGCCCTGTCATCGGGATATGGGTTACGTAACGGTAGGGAGGTAGGGATATTTGAATCTTTTGTTTTTGGGCTACAAAGATGGGTGTAGGTATTAAATATGCATACTTATGGTAATTATTTCTGAAATGAAAATGCTATATTGAAGTAGTGTTCCGCCAGTTTGTTGCACGCTACACTGTTATCTGAAATCATTTCCTATTTAGTTTCTCATTATATCTCCATGAAATAAAATCCACCTAGTCTAACAGCTGTTGTCACAATATCAAATATCTACAGATAACCAACGTAAAAATATAAATTTGGAAAATAAAAGACGTAACACTACTTTCAGTTGAGATACATTTATCATTTTTGTTGGTACTGCAATCAACCTAGCATCAACTTAATCATTGAAGTGTTGATTGATTTAATGATCTGTCATAAATAAGGAATAGATGCCACGACAAATTGATTTCATTAGACATAACTGCATGGTAATTCGACTTTCTCTAGTCCCACGTTTACAGCGTCGAAATATTCATCTTGTAAACCGACGGATGAGGTGCGGGTGGATCTTGTCCAATTTATCGGTCAGCACATGGGCCAGATCCTGTAAGTTAGACGTCTTGTTTTCATGTTTCCTATCGCGTTCAACAAGAGTATGTAGATTCAACAGCGGTTCCAGCGGTCATTACACAGGGTCTGCCTCATACATAGCCCTTCCCCTCTGAAATTTAAATAGCTGCAGCATAATGAAATGCGTATCGGTGATTGGGTACCATAAAATCACGTTTAGCCGTTAACGAACAGCACCAGGAACTATTGGGCCAAATATCGATTTTAAGGGTTGATTAATTTGAATGAATAATATTTCACTTTGTAGGTATTCAACTTCCAAATCTGTACGCGACATACATGTAACACGTCATTTTAGTTTTACTGAAATAGAGGTAGCCCACCGGAAAAAACGTCCTTTTCGTTTTTGTCGAAATTATAGAGGATAATTTATGGTTTCCCGTTGGATACCAGATCTATTTTACGGGTTTAGTAGAATACATATATTTTTCAAGAATGCGAAACACGAGTGAAAATATCGATATACTCTGCCATATGAGTTAAATAATACACAGTGATTAATGGGAAAACCTGAAGTGCACATAAGGTAAATGATATTTACTGCAATATGTAATGCTTGAACGACTTTTGAACGGTCATTAACTGCAGTAGAGTGATTGAATATAAAAGAAATACCAGATAAATCTGTTAAATTTGCAATTCTAATTTTCAAATATTGGTTCAAATTTATTCAATTTTAAGATTGGCCATATGTGTTTAATATCTTGTTTATTTGATAGTTTTTAATGGCATAAATATCATGAAGACAGTAAATTTCCAATTCAGACTCTCTCTATATATAAATATTATACAAACAGAAAAATTATCCTTACGGAAGAAGAAATAATGTAAAAAAGAAAAATTCTCAACAACGAGTCTTAAGCACTTTCATCCCTTCTAGGAGATTATTCAGTCTTATGTATTTCTGAAGAATCTCCTAGAAGAGATGAAAGTACTAAATAAAAGACTCGTTGTTGATAATTTTTCGTTATATATATATATATATATATAAACAACAATATTCAGCTTCGCAGGCGGTTGATATGGGCGAATCTCTCGGGAGTCCGCGGGCCGACATGTGTTCAAGGTAAACCTAAATAGATTTACATGGAAAACATTTTAACGTTATATGGCTTGGATTCGGTTATACGATGTACACTCAGTTATACTGTGTACACTCGGTTATACGGTGTACACTCAGTTATACTGTGTACACTCGGTTATACGGTGTACACTCAGTTATATGGCGTACATTCAGTTATACTGTGTACACTCGGTTATACGATGTACACTCGGTAATATGGCGTACACTCGGTAATATTGCGACACTCGATTATTTGGCGTACATTCAGTTATACTGTGTACACTCGGTTATACGAGGTACATTCGGTAATACGGTGTACACTCGGTTATACGGTGTACACTCGGTAATATGGTGAACATTCAGTTATACGGTGCACACTCGGCTATACGGTGTACACTCAGTTATATGGCGTACATTCAGTTATACGGTGCACACTCGGTTATATGGTGTACACTCGGTAATATGGCGTACACTCGGTAATATGGCGTACCCTCGGTAATATGGCGTACACTCGGTAATATGGCGTACACTCGGTAATATGGTGTACACTCGGTCATATGGCGTACACTCGGTAATATGGCGTACACTCGGTAATATGGCGTACATTCGGTAATATGGTGTACACTCGGTATCATATCTTACTCTTAGTGATACGTTGTACAGTTGGTACTAGGTCGTCTCCTTTCTTTTATATCGACGCTTGATAAATAGTCCTATTCTTTGATATACAAAATGTACTTCGTACACTAGGTGATATGATATACTTCGTACACTAGGTGATATGTGGTTCAATGTGTAATATATTGAACATTTTGTAATCTATCGTGAAACCTGACACTTTGTAATAGTCTTAAACTCTGAAATACGTCATAGAGACTGAACATGTTATAACTGGTCCCATACTCTGCATTATTTTGTTTTCATGAATAGAAGGAAACAAGCATATCACGACGATCTCGAATTCATGTACACAAAAAATCGCCAAAGCAATGTTGTAAAATTCTTTCTACAAAAATACATTGAAAGTTGCAAATTGTACGATTTCATATAAAGGAATTACAGTTTATATTGAGACCGCAAGGAAAGTGATATATCAATTATGTTATATGCACGTGAACCGAAAGAGCACAAGCACGTGGATCCAATGCGTGTACAATAATATTAAAGGAAATGAGCGGTAATCAGCTTTGTCAAACAGTACCATCATTCCAAGTTTAAAAGAAATTTAGGATATAGATGAAAGAAATTCATTAGGAAAAGTTGGCCTTTATTTCGAGCATTGCTTGTAAATCACATGGTTATCACGGAAATGGTACATTGACAACAATAGGAATACTGGTCACGGCATATGTGTATCATGTCATTGGAACTGTGACATATCGTTACTATAATTTGTTGTGAGCTCTAGATCTTTTCGTCAAAGGAAACCATAAGTATGTAAGAATTATCCAAAATCAGTATTAATTATTTTTAAATTCAACTCCTATGGTCTTCTGAATGTGTAGATTTAAGTTCTGAAGATTGACGTCAATAAACACGGTCAGTGATACCGCTAGGGTTTGGAAAGGGTTTTCGTAATAAAAACAACAGCATAATTTAACTCTGGTTTATGTTTTTATCACGGAGCAATTAGACAAACTGCAATAATATTGACTTTCATTTAAAAATGTACTTTAAGTGAATGGTGGGTATATTCGTCGTAAATAATTCCATAAACTAGCTGAAATGAAGGCGTTGTAGCATAAATGTTTCTCAATAAAATGCAGCGTTTATATTTCATCTTAAACGATAATGTACGCTTTAATGATGAATGGTAAGTTTTGACAATCAATTTCAACCGTAAAATGACTGCTGAATAAACGACTACAGACCTCTAATATTACCGGAAATACTTCACTTCATTTAATTAATTGCAGTGCGTCATTGTAAGTGCTATTTTTGCTGTAATACTGGCAATGTCGCTTCATCAAGAGCACTCAGGCGTTTGTACACATTCCGAAATACATTAATCTTGTTCAATTCTATCAATCATTTAAATGACCTAGGTTGATAGAGCAAAGATCAATACTATAAGGGGAACCAATTAACTGTCTGGGGATTTAAGATTTGTGAGCATGTCTATCAGCCTATGGCGATTTCCATATTCGGGGAAATGTACTTGTTATTACAAGGTATTAAACTAGGCTGGAAGGCACATCTGAAAGCCATATCAGTGTCATAGTGTATGAATTAAAAGCTGCCTACAGCAAATAATCAGAAATAGGTATAATTGGATTAATAAAGAAATGCAAATTCCTACGAAAACTATGTTCTTTTATTTGTAGAAATAACAAACATATATTGCAATATTGTATTGGTCAGACTCACCTTAATGAACAACCAATTACTTCGGTTTCCAGTCAGAAAATATTATTCATATTGAATTTTCTGGTCTTTGAAAATCGGGACATTTATAGCTTCGTCTATTCAAAAACAAAGTGGTGATTGATTGTATCACAACAACATAATAGAAAATAAATAATAAAGAAAGAAAACAACGAAGACCTCTGACAAGTTAAATGTAAATAAATTATTGTGATGTAATTGAGGTTATTGGTGCTATTTTCCATTATTGGCGTGACGTTTGATTTTTATTTTACCGTCAGCAAATGAATAATTCGATCTTGTAGGGAAAAAATGATATCCTCACAAACGTTGCAAAAGTGTCTCTTTATGTACATATGAAATATTCCAATGTAATATCCCTCATTGATTACAGCAAAATGATAATCGACAATTTAAAGATCAAAATCTAAAGAAAAAATAATCTCATAAACCATCAGAGATTAAATCAGGATTTACTAAAACCTCATACCTGGAAATGAGGACATGATGACTGTACAGTTTATTCGGCGTAGATTGAAAGATGACCGATAGAAAGCCCTGGCTATGTAGTTAGTTCGTCAACAGGATTAAAGATACTTAGACATGTAAGTGCAAAAGGCAGGACTGGTGAGTATGTTACTACTGAAGACAAAAGTAACTGACAGTAGTCAAATCAATTTCGTCACATTTATCTTAGAACTTTTCAGCGAGATGACCATTGTTGTAATGTATATTACGGTTAACGTTATCTGAATCTGTAGATGAGGAAACTATGATGATTTTCAAAAGAATGCAAATAAATGAAAAGAATGTGTTTCTCAGAATTCAAGATTTCAATATAAAAATGCTTAAGAGGTCAAAAGATGGAAAAACACGTTTTCTTGAACAACTTCCAACGAGTCTTTTGTACAATAATATGTATTTGTTTGTATAGTTGTTAGTTTTTTTCATCTCTCAACCCAATATAATATCCTAACCCCTACACGGCTTGTCGCCTTTTGTCCAAATCTTGTTAAGAAGGTTCTTTGAAATTCAGTTATTTTGAAATTTGCTATAATGTAACGCAATCCGATTATCAAATGTGGCTTCACGCTATTGTTTTCTTTGTGACGACATACTCAAAACTTCTGTCTTACGCTGACATTAAAGGAGCAGGTGCTTCTATCGGATGCTTCCTAGACGTCCGTATAAGGTGGATTTTCAAAATGAAGTTATTTTTTCATCGCGACCTTGAATTTTATACACAACTTTACAATCAGCATAGTGGTACTGATTAACAGTTTGCGCATTTTGCCATTGTAAACATATTACCAGTTTTATCGCACGTCAATCAAAATTGTTTTCCTTTACTGTAGGTGTTTAATGTTGTTAGCTGGCTTGTTCGACGACTATAATCACTATTGCAGTTCCAATTTCCTCTTCATCAACCCATGTGTTTTAATTATATTACCTGTTGACAAGCTTTGCACATTGTCACCTGGGAAATGCTAAACCTCTTCAATTTTGTCGTTCATCCCGTTATAAATGTTGGGTTATATCACTTTAAAGGGAACATTTATCGCATTTTGTATTAACTATATTACTCATGGGAGTAATTTGCGGGTTATATGGACAATTTAAATTGTATTCTGTTCAAAGCCACGTCGTGAGTAAAAGTTGCCACGGATAAAGCATGGCGTGAGAGATGTCCCAGGGTAGTATAATTGTATCCAGAACACCAACATTTGGCCCTTTGAACTTAAAGACTGGCCACATACGTTTCGACATCAAGTTGCACCCTATGCCATCAATGGCTGAGTATCCCGTTCAATCGTGTCATTATAGGTCTCGGCGGAAATAATCTAGTTATTTTGTTCTAGAAAATATTTCATTATAATGAAAGGTTTTAAAGCTCGTTTATATCGGTTTCTGGATTAAATACGTGTTCATAGTATCTTATAAAGTAAATGACTTGCATATATTTATAGATTTTATTGAAAACATTATAGCTGCAACACATCGGGCAGGAAATGTTGTCATAATGTCTTGCTGCATATCTTATTGTGTTCTTTTTGATGTCGGTGCTGTTGTAGATCAGCAGTTCTTTCTGGATGAATGCTTTGTCCGGCAATGCAACTATCATTATCGTAAAAAACAAGGACGTATATCTCTACTTCAGATTAAATGTTTATAGCTGAAAGTAAATTTCACAGTGTAAAATGAATAAACCTCATCGAAAAACGTATAAAAGTGCATGCTATTAAGGTTTTTAGTTTCATTTGCAATTGTTTGTTTTCTTGACATATGGTCATATCTATTTGTACACATTTATTCCTTCACGACACAATATCCTTAATGGATGACTAATTTACATTTGGAAGTTTTAGAATTCCTTTTGTAATATAAATTATGTGAAATGCAGTTAACTAAAATGCATACAACATCAGAAAGAGTTCTTGACATCTTTTGCAAATAGTCATTTTGCCATGGTTACATGACATGTTTAAGTGTGATAACTAACAGCCACTTTCTTACACAGGGCGACAAAGCGACTGCATTTGGCTATTTCGCTGTGTTCATACAGGTCGATTGTTCATCACTTCCTCGGTTCTAAACTTGAAAACATGACATGTCTTAGATTTGATTATCTACAGAATGAGCGATGACGATGTAAGAGAAGTATTCTTCTTGCATATATATACATATCTAAAATTAAACAAGTTTACTGCTGGAATAAGGTTCCGAGCGGAAGGAATCAGACAATGTACTTGGAGTGCATTCTTTAAATTTATCTGCTTCCAAAGCATATATGAATAAACCACGAGGACTATTGGTAGCATCACAGGTTGTGATAAAATTATATATAACAACGATGGGATATCCATCAAGTTTCTATTATCTCGTCTGAGTTTTAAAAGCAAACCAAGTCTTAATATTGGTGAAAAAAAGACACATATCAAAACCATTTTAATCACGCTGTAAGTTGCAGCTCCGTAACCAATATAATATACTTTATATACTTACATTTGGGATGAAGAAATTGTGCACTCGCATAACCGTTAACACCTCAAATCCTCCTACTATTTTTTAATAATAACTGCAATATTCTAGAGGCAAGTGGCTTATAAAAAAATACACAGAAATATTAATAAAATGTCCGTTTGAATTTGCAATCAATACAATCATGGCAAAATATAAACAAAGGAAATATTCACATAGCGATCTGGCAAAGGGGCAAGGATAATAAGACCCGGTGTTCCGAAAGGGTAAGCGTATTCTGCTATATATCTAACATTTAGTTTCGTTTTTATCTCAGTGATTGAACAAAATTAAGAGAATACTAAGAACTGAGAACAAAAAAGATTCAACGAGACCTCTGAAAAAGTACAAAGAGAATAAGGCCAAATGTTAGGAATGATAGGGAAAGGTAACGTCTTTTTGCTTCATCGACGACTCCCACCATGTCCATCTAGGTCAGCTCTAAGTAATGCCATGTCCTCATACCAAACACTGGGATACACACCGACATCCATAGAGAAAAAGCATAGAATGTCCCTGTCGACTGTAAACCTTGTGTACAGCCTTCCTCAGTCTTCCTCTTTGTGTGATAAGTTCGTCAGTTTGCAGTCGACATCTATCACTGAAGTCAGGATAGTAAGGACAAAACCTTGGATATGTAACCAATTGTGACATTTAACACCGTATGTAGGTTTGAAAATATGGAAAGTTACTTTCAAAAATAGAAAAGTTCTTGGTCGGAATATCGGAAGCTTTTCGTTAACCGTACATCTTAGCAAGTGATTCTTATCGATACAGATTCATGTTTTTGTCAAAATTCTAATGTTAGTGATGAAGACGAATTGTCATAATTAATACTTTTACATTCTTTATCATGCCACTGCCCTAAAACTCTAATTAGTGATAAACTGCCGACGGGCATGTGGGGTTTCAAGGACAACATGTGTATATGATGGTAGTCTAAAGTTCAGACACAGCGAAACATAAAACGCTAGCAATTGGGAATACAAGCCTTGATTTACTACCTACAACCACACTGTATTAAGGACATAGAAAGAAAATTCCATTATAATACTGCTTTATAAAGTAGTGTGTATTTTTTAAAAATTCATTGATGATATTTTCAAAGTTCGTGTCAGTTTTTTAACAAATAATTACCAGTTTGTAGTAACTACGGATTATATTTTTCGATTTCATGCTGGTATGAACGTTAATCGGTAACATACATATTCCATGAATGCCTTATTAATGTTAAAAAAGCCGTTCAACCCTTATATTTAATTTCCCATATGTCTTGTTATTATCGACCTATATATCTATTGTCTTATGTTTTGAGCATTTAAGTGTCTGTGTCGTCAGTGCAAATTTATTCCTAAAGTCACGAAATGTTTGCCTCTAACGGCTGTCCCCTGTTATTCGAGGCGGGATGAGAAGCTTCAAAATTGGCGCTAATCAAATTGCGTTCATACCTATATGAACGCAACATATGTGGTTATTCTTCAAGAGGAACTATTGGAAATATGTATGCACATTATAATCCGTTGTAATGTAATGACAGTCAAAGGTGTTGTGGCACAAATATATAAATTTAAGGCAATCATATGTACATGCACATGAGAGCAAGCAATGCCTATTTCTGATTACTTTATTGCTGAAAGTTGTACAAGGACTAACCAAGGCTATATTTTAAAGCTTGTATTTCATAAATTTAGTCAATAGTATCATTTCACTAAATGCTGTAACCAAACGTCCGTTCTCCTCTATCATCTGCTACACCATCTTTGATCTAGCTTTGTTTCGAGGTTACGAGATATTATTTGTATCAAGGTACATGGCGCCCTCTCTATGGTCAGTATTTATATATATATGCACTTTTTTTTATAATTATCGAGGAAATATTTGTGGACAGAAGGGGCCAAATCAATCTTGTTTAAACCAATCGCACAAGACTCGGATCATTCATCCGGTGTAGGCTTCTACCTACTAGATTAAGATATGAGAAAATTCTTAGAATCTTTCTTAGAATCAGGAACACAAATATCAATTACGTCTACTGCGCGGACATCTAACAATTAACTGTCGTGAAAAATGGCCAAAGTAATTTATTGAAACATATGGCGTTATTAGGTCAGGGTAACGCTGATTTATATTTAGCGAATTTTCTCAAACACAAAAACATTGCGTGTTTCTTTTCGAAATAACATTGCTTGTGTATTGGCAATATTGATACTATCGTACGGAAAACTAACTAGAGCTGTCCACTGCCGTGTTGAAGGTTTGAGGACTAATTTTGAGACACGCAATCGGGTATTCATTCAAAAGGTCATTCATTGTCTTTCCATTACATCGACACATATAATGTGATTTCGTGAAAAACAGACGATCTGTGAATTTTGCAATGAAAAGCGTGAGATGTGATCTAAAACATAATTACATGTAAAGTTTATATTATATTTAATAGTTTCCTTAAAATATCGTTCCTGTTTGAATAAGATTCATCTTAATTCACACATATATTGAAACTTGAGACCTATCAAGATGGAAATTCCAGCTATCAAAATGCAAGTATTGCGCGGTTGTCCAATATATCGTAATGCCAGTATTATATTTAATATCTAAACATAGGTAAAAGAGCTGTACTGTGGTTATGAAATATTTTGAAGACAATGGTATGCAATATTTAATGTCCTTTGTGTAAGGAGAAATGCAACAAGCATCATTTAAACAGTACATTCCTGTTGTCGTACACATCACAAGGACGTATCTGTCAATTCGAGTGTATCCTCTGTCGCTGTGTTTTAGTCGGACATTATAGGCATCACCGGTACCGTTGTTACGAAGAACAGTGGGTGCTTGACCGTAATAATATTATACAGACAGGAAGCGTTTGGCAATATTGGTCCTATTACATGTATATCAGATTATTATTTTTTCTCTCAACATAAAACTGACATACATAGTGCTTTCAATTATAATCCCTGTTGATTAATGATGAATAAACAATTCAGAAGATACTAAAGCTACAATTTTTACGCATCAATATGGTAATGGGCCAACGTTAAATTCAACGTTGATCATCTGCTAGGTGTTATGTTAAATATACTACACTTTGTATTGAATACAATGTACATTTTATCTCATCATATAACATATATGATGCGCTGAAACCAATTGCATTAGCTTACTGCCTAAACAACTCAATATCACAATACACAGATCAAAAATGAGAAAAACTCAATCTATCGATACATTAATTATTTATTTTATTTGTAAGAAACGGAAAATACACTATTTGTTTTCAGATGGATTTGATATGGAATATAACTGAAAACTCAATTTGATATTTTAGGTATATGAAATACAAACTGATCACAAATTTATCAACAGACCTAATATTAATTGACGGAAAAGAAATCAAAGTGAGCCTGAGAGTTATAAATTATATCATAGTAAAGTATACATTAGAGACACGCATGATTCATTAGGTCCCTTTTCGTTATCTAAATAACAGAGCTCTCGTTTTCCTTGCGAGAGTATGATTTTGCTGTTTGTGTTATACCGAAAAAAACATAGTTTACATTGAAAGCACATTCATTTGATGAAGGACTAGAGGCGTTAAGGGTAATTTCCAGCTTTCAAATATACCACTTTTCTAGTGATCTGATATAGCCTTCTACAAGTTAGCTTGCTCATGGTACCCTATCCATTATTCTGCTGTGACCTTGAACGTGCTAACATGGTTATAAATCTACTATGTATATCAAAAATATTTTTCCTCATATTTATATACTTATTGATTGATTACATGCTAATCTACGCATTGAGCTGGTGTTTTCAGATATTAACATACGTAATAATTGGTTTTAATTTTACACCGCCAACTCAACATGTATTCATGTTGATGCAACATATTATCATCATGCTCATCTTCGTTTGAGTAACTCTAAAATAAGCCAGCATGATTCACGAAAGTTTGTTTTGCTTTGTTTAAAAGTACAAATAAACGATATCCGGGTCCCTCATCGGTTTGTAAAACCTGTACGATAATAACACAATAGGATTTTCGTGATAGCTATATCATTAGCATAACAGATTTAAGAGTCCCTTTTAAATGCCGTTAGAGAGCATGTTAGAGTTATACTAACGGTGTTGATGAGATATTTGTATTGACCTACAACAACATTTTCACTGTGAGCCAGACGTCTTTCTGTTAAAGAATTAAATATTTCTTAAATGATTGTTTGCTGTTTACTGTTTTCAGAGAGAAACAATGTTCGGGCAAGGTCAGGTCACTGTGTGTTTCTCGTTTATATGAAGTACCAAATTAAAATATTCATGATGGCATGGGTGTGGCAGCGTTACAGTACAGAGCCACTCTGAGAAGCAAGTTTACAACAACGTATCCTCTGTCCAGTGTTCACGTGGTTACTCTAGGACTGTTAGTATGTTAACAGTAGATCATTATTATGATTAATATATAAGATGGGTAGAAACGCTTGAGAACTAAACCAAACACTATTTTTCCTGATTCATATCTGTAGGTAAATACATTGCGAGTGTTCGACTATATCCCACGTATACCCAATGATTCATTATGGGGCATGGACTAATCTAATTGTACGCACGGTAGTATGTCAACCTCCGATCTTCTATTGACACCTACGAAAATTTTACTACAAATAGATTAGAACAGTAAAGGTCACAAACAAGTGACCTTACAGACATACCGCCAAAGTTGTCCGAAACAGAACAACAGCAACGCCAAACATTGAAGTATAAACACCTTGTTTGATTACCTAAATATCTGAATGACAAATAGGCCCTTTTCTTACTAATGTTGGCGTCCGTTAATAAGGGATGATGGAGAAGATACTACATACGATCCGAGTAATTGACATATTAATGATATTTACCTTTGTTCTCATTACTTTATTTTACATTTAGTGTACATATCATTTTCACAATCTTCCCGCTATTTTGGAAAAAAATGTTAAGACGTAAAAAAGGATATGTAATTATCGCCAATTAAATATTACAATACTTCTCGGATGTGGCATATGGATTCGGAAGTATTCTGCCTATAAGTGGGCGTGAGTTCAGTTTAGATACAAATACAAAGTATCTTTCAAAAGACTCGTCAAACTTGACGTCAAGATCAGTTGCGCTGACGTCATTTGTCGGAAGCAGCGTTCGTCGATATCATTGTTATGCTTGACGAAATCACTCGGCAATTTGCTACAGTAAAAAGATAACTTTCGTCAGGTAGATCGATCAATGTGTCCTAAGTATTACACATACAATGTATGGGGCAATGGTAACTTTATCGCTTTATTCAATCAGGCATCGCTAATCTGATTTTTTTGCAATGGTGCAGCGACTGTTCCGATAGGACAATAATGGGATTGACAATTTCAACATTCAGTTTTATCAAATTAGATGTCCAAGTACGTTAAAATCTACCATGCATCCTGGCATTGTGACACACATGATATATTTGCAGCGTATACTATTATGTTTCCAATAGATACTTGTCTTATTTCAAAACCAGCACGTTCAAAAAATAACAAAGGCTTCATGTCTAGATCGCAAATATGTGATATATATTTCAACTGATTTATCGTTCTTCAACTTTGAATCAATATGTTACACTGTATAGCTTTAAACAGCTGTAAAGACGGCGATTAGAAGCAGTTTGATTATAAACACATGATCCTTACTTCAAGAACGTGGTAGTATAGCTCAATGCGAAACTGTAGCATAACGTATAATGAGAACAAATACCGATAACAAATAAGCGTGGTACGGCGTATATTTCAATTACTTCCGAAACCAATTTGGTTTTATTGCGTGACCTATTTTGCCATTTGTGTAGTCGTATATTAAATTAACCGTTCACAAGGAGGAAATACGTCAGTCTTGTTTTTTCCCTTCATTTACATCATATGTTAAATATTCCTTATATTCAAAGTGTAAACATTCTATTTCCGTATGTTATCTTGATTTGCGTCTTCGACTCATATTTATCGACTATTCAATAACATTATACGGTTGAAGCATTACAAAATAGGTTTTATAAATATAAGGTAATATTCGAATTTAATAGCAATGTTCATATTGTTATACAAAGAGAATTAGTTCAGGCGCGCACTAAGGTTTTACTGTCTGCACACAAATCATCTTGTATTCTTTAACAACCAAACAAATGATTGGATTCATAGAGACAAATAATTTCGACTACAGAACAATCAATAGTGTAGAAATACCAATAACTCAAACAAAATAACGATGGCATACTGTTGAAACTTTCTTCGTTTTGCCCAGAAAAAATATGTTCGTTAAAATGTAACACTTGCATTGAAAGTCAAAAGAAAGAAAATCCATTTATAAAGATTTATAAAACAACTCTGTATAATCAGCCCAAAGGAAAATGACTATGAAGCCCCGTAAAACATTTACAATGTTTGCTACAACAGATATTAACATAGCTAAATGAAAGCTTGACAAACCACTACAGATAAGGTTTAAGAGTAACAAATTTATCGTTCTGTGAATTTTTTTCAAGGTAACGACGTTCCTCAGAGTTGTTGTTTTTGTTTTATAACTAAGGTAGATTACTATGATATTAGCAGAAAAACTGAACATTTCAAGTTTAACAATGGAACATGAAAATCAGATTGTCAAATACTACATTTACATGTAATAAGGGTAAAAGTTTTTTTCCAAATAAACGCACTGATTACAAAGGCATACTATTTGGCGAAATCACTGAATGTGTAACCTATTATATCACTAATCTGGGGTCGTTTTTGATTTTTTGGGAGTTTTCTTCCTTTCCTATTGTTTATCGTTTGATGTCTCCCCTTGTCCTGTCGTTTAGTTCTGGTGTTTCTTTGGTTGAAGTCGTTGTCTATTATTTAGGCGTTTCTTCCGTTCCTGTTGTTTATCGTTTGATGTCTTCCCTGATCCTGTCGTTTAGTTCTGGTGTTANGTTATGGTGTTTCTTTGGTTGCAGACGTTGTCTATTATTTGGGCGTCTCTTCCGTTCCTGTTGTTTAACGTTTGATTTCTCCCCTGATCCTGTCGTTTAGTTCCGGTTTCTCCTTGGTTACAGACGTTGTCTATTATTTCGGCGTCTCTTCAGTTCCTTTTGTTTATCGTGTGATGTTTCCCCTGATCATGTCGTTTAGTTCTGGTGTTTCTTTGGTTGAAGAAGTTGTCTATTTTTTCGGCGTCTCTTCCGTTCCTTTTGTTTATCGTGTGATGTCTCCCCTCATCCTGTCGTTTAGTTCTGGTGTTTCTGTGGTTGCAAACGTTGTCCATTATTTGGGCGTCTCTTCGGTTTCTGTTGTTTATCGTTTGATGTCTCCCCTGATCCTGTCGTTTAGTTCTGGCGCCTCCTTGGTTGAAGACGTTGTCTTTTATTTCGGCGTCTCTTCGGTTCCTGTTGTTTATCGTTTGATGTCTCCCCTGATCCTGTCGTTTAGTTCTGGTGTCTCCTTGGTTGCAGACGTTGTCTCATATTTCGGCATCTCTTCGCTTCCTGTCATTGACTATTGTTTGTCGGTTCCTAAAGTTGTTATTGACATTTAGTCTCTCCTCTTTTCAGTCCCTGCCTACGTTTTAAGAGTGTCTGCAGTTCCACGTGTCTCCATTTTGTACAGAATTCGAGCTCAGATCTTGTTCTTGTGTTTTTTTATTGATGAGACACACATTGTTAGAGGGGCAATCATTTCTCCCTTTTGTTGATGTTGATGTCATCATTTGTATTTCTATTTTTTTCCATTATGACATTTGCATACATATATATTTATTACTTATCTTTTATTGTGTGGTATACCTGAAAGATCGAGAGTTTGATGCCAATCTGGACTTTTCAACTCGCAAGATTTAATTGAATAACTGATTGATAAAATTCCATTTATTTTTGATTTTCTTCGTTTGTTGTAGTGATAGTTATAGAGACCCATGTCTTCTATTTTGCTATGATAATTGATGTATTTTTTGCTTTCAGCAATTGTTGAAATTGTATTTTTTAATTTACACAAAAATATATAGTATCTCAAAATAAGCAATACAGAGTTGATTTTATCTCCGTGTTTTTTCTATTGCACCAAAAATGAAGACTGCTGTGTGTCTAGATAAGGTAATTTGGTACTTGTTTTCTAGCATATCTATCAGCAACAATAAAAATGTTTTGACTGTACAACATTCAAAAATCAAAAGGGTAATGGTAGCTCTTTCAATTGTGCAAAACATACATCTCTAAGTTTCAGATAGCTTACATTTAACCTTTCCGTGTAAACGTACCATATTCACACTCTAAACTCCCTCTGTGCCCACTGATATGGTGGAAAATGACAGCAAATGTTAATGTAATACAGATAGACACCTACGGAGGTAGACCTGGAACATTTAACATGACATTCAACATTGTTTCGTATGTGATGATTACTGAAATTATTTTTGTATTTACTAGACACAAACATTTCGATTACTGCCAGAACTCCTTATAAAACACTGCCCTACATCCCTCCTGCACGCCAGTTTATCACATACCCATTACATACCAATGAATGATTCCTACTGAGCTAATTTCCAAAATACAGTTTTCGTTAGGATTTCAATTTTCTTTCCAAGTTGGACTCAATGACACTACCAAATACTGACATTTTCATTTGCACATGAAACTTACCGAATTAAAATGGCATGTGTATAGGAAAAAGCTTCCTATCTTATACCAGTATTATTTCAAATCAACAGGACAATTTTAGTAGTATTTCGAATAATTAACATGGTGAATGACAATGAACATCCGATGACGGACTTTAATTGAACATCACATTTACATGTAGACTTGCACAAGGTTCAGTTCATCTGATGCATACTGGCTAAATGACATGCAATGTAGTTACAAATGTAAGTTAATAACCTCGAGATTAATTAAAATATAAGGATAAAATACTTCTTTTGACAGTCTCCTGGATTGATGAATTGCTTTGTTCTTGATACAAACTCAACACTACGTGCTTTGCAGTTACTTAAATTCGTCCAAAAACAACATTCATCGTCCGACAAAATCGACGAAAGTAAGCTTAAATCTTTAGTAAAGAGGAAGTGAGACAACTCAGGAAATCGTTGCTATTTGTATGACAGCATTAACGATATCAAGAAAATGTAACCCGCATTACATTAGACGACGACTACGTTGAAAAGAGCGTGCAAGTAGTGCTGAAGGAGCGTGCAAGTAGTGCTGAAGGAGCGTGCAAGTAGTGCTGAACGAGCGTGCAAGTAGTGCTGAAGGAGCGTGTAAGTAGTGCTGAAGGAGCGTGCAAGTAGTGAAAAAAGAGAGTACAAGTAGTGCTGAAGGAGCGTGCAAGTAGTGAAGAAAGAGCGTGCAAGTAGTGCTGAAAGAGCGTGCAAGTAGTGCTGACAGAGCGTGCACGTAGTGCTGAAGGAGCGTGCAAGTAGTGCTGAAGGAGCGTGCAAGTAGTGCTGAAAGAGCGTGCAAGTAGTGCTGAAGGAGCGTGCAAGTAGTGCTAAAAGAGCTGAATACAGCTATCAGTTTTGTAGATTGAGTGTTCGCATTACAGAAAAAGCCGGATGTCGTTAACATTCATTTGGTGGGTTTTGTTTACTTTTTCATGTATTAAAGTAAACGTATTAACGACTGAAATACACATGTTTAGCTCGAACCACCATGTAATAGTTTTCGTTCCTCTGTTTCAGCGCGTTTAATTAATGTAAAACGTTTCAGAGAATCCAAGAAACGGCTTTGTTGTAAGAAATATTGGAACTAAAATTACGCCATGACGGTCCCATTGTTGTTTTCAATTAATAATGTCATGCACAGCACATATGTGATATACAGACGAAAATATGCTGCCTTTCGCGAATGAGATTTCCGTAAGATATAGAGTAGATACATTTATAATTACTTGTATTTTGTCATTACATGTACTTTGTCATTAGCAATTAATCATTTTTCATGAAGGTGAAGAACACATAACTGTAAGTAAGGAGAGAAACGTTTGTTGTACCTGTAAGGTACGAGGGAAGGTTAGGTAAGATATGAGGGAAATTTGTGTCAAATCGAAAGGGAACAAGATAATCTTGCATCATATGTATAGTTTACGAGTGAAATGTTTGTTGTATCTGTAACGTACGAGGGAAGCTTATGTAATGTATGAGAAAATAATGGTCATATTTGTAAGATACGAGAGAATCTCGATCACATCTGTAAGGTACGAGCGTATCTTGTGCCATATCTGTAAGGTACGAGAGTATCTTGTGCCATGTCGGTTATGTACGAGAGTATCTTGTGCCATGTCTGTAAGGTACGAGAGTATCTTGTGCCATGTCTGTAAGGTACGAGTGCATCTTGTGCCATGTCTGTAATGTACGAGAGTATCTTGTGCCATGTCGGTTATGTATGAGAGTATCTTGTGCCGTGTCTGTAAGGTACGAGAGTATCTTGTGTCATGTCTGTAAGGTACGAGAGTATCTTTTGCCATGCATGTAATGTACGAGAGTATCTTGTGCCATGTCTGTTATGTACGAGAGTATTTTGTGCCATGTCTGTAATGTACGAGAGTATCGTGTGCCATGTCTGTAAGGTACGGGAGTATCTTGTGCCATGTCGGTTATGTATGAGAGTATCTTGTGCCGTGTCTGTTATGTACGAGAGGATCTTATGACATGTCTTTAATGTACGACAGTATCTTGTGCCATGTCGGTTATGTACGAGAGTAGCTTGTGCCATGTCTGTAATGTACGAGATGTATGTAATGTACGGGAGTAACTTGTGCCATGTCGGTTATGTACGAGAGTATCTTCTGCCATGTCTGTAAGCTACGAGAGTATCTTGTGGCATGGCTGTAAGGTACGGGAGTATTTGGTGCCATGTCTGTAAGGGACGAGAGGATTTGGTGCCATGTCTGTAAGGGACGAGAGGATTTGGTGCCATGTCTGTAAGGTGATATAGTATCTTGTGCCATGTCGGTAATGTACGAGAGTATCTTGTGCCATGTCTGTAAGGTACGAGAGTATTTGGTGCCATGTCTGTAAGGTACGAGAGTATCTTTTGCAATGTATGTAATGTACGAGAGTATCTTATGACATGTCTTTAATGTACGAGAGTATCTTGTGCCTTGTCTGTAATGTACGAGATGTATGTAATGTACGGGGGTATCTTGTACCATGTCTGTAATGTACGAGAGTATCTTGTGCCATGTCTGTAATGTACGAGATGTATGTAATGTACGGGAGTATCTTGTACCATGTCTGTAATGTACGAGAGTATCTTGTGCCATGTCTGTAATGTACGAGAGTATCTTTTGCAATGTCTGTAATGTACGAGAGTATCTTGTGACATGTCTGTAATGTACGAGAGTATCTTGTGCCATGTCTATTATGTACGAGAGTAGCTTGTACCATGTCTGTAATGTACGAGAGTATCTTGTGCCATGTCGGTATGTATGAGAGTATCTTGTGCCATGTCTGTAAGGTACGAGAGTATCTTGTGCCATGTCTGTAAGGTACGAGAGTATCTTGTGCCATGTCTGTAAGGTACGAGAGTATCTTGTGCCATGTCTGTAAGGTACGAGAGTATCTTGTGCCATGTCTGTAAGGTACGAGAGTATCTTGTGCCATGTCTGTAAGGTACGAGAGTATCTTGTGCCATGTCTGTAAGGTACGAGAGTATCTTGTGCCATGTCTGTAAGGTACGAGAGTATCTTGTGCCATGTCTGTAATGTACGGGAGTATCTTGTGCCATGTCGGTTATGTACGAGAGTATTTTGTGCCATGTCTGTAATGTACGAGAGTATCTTGTGCCATGTCTGTAATGTACGAGAGTATCTTGTGCCATGTCTGTTATGTACGAGAGTATCTTGTGCCATGTCTGTAAGGTACGAGAGTATCTTGTGCCATGTCTGTAAGGTACGAGAGTATCTTGTGCCATGTCTGTAATGTACGAGAGTATCTTGTGCCATGTCGGTTATGTACGAGAGTATCTTGTGCCATGTCTGTAAGGTACGAGAGTATCTTGTGCCATGTCTGTAAGGTACGAGAGTATCTTGTGCCATGTCTGTAATGTACGAGAGTATCTTGTGCCATGTCTGTTATGTACGAGAGTATCTTGTGCCATGTCTGTAAGGTACGAGAGTATCTTGTGCCATGTCTGTAAGGTACGAGAGTATCTTGTGCCATGTCTGTAATGTACGAGAGTATCTTGTGCCATGTCTGTTATGTACGAGAGTATCTTGTGCCATGTCTGTAAGGTACGAGAGTATTTTGTGCCATGTCTGTAAGGTACGAGAGTATCTTGTGCCATGTCTGTAAGGTACGAGAGTATCTTGTGCCATGTCTGTAATGTACGAGAGTATCTTGTGCCATGTCGGTTATGTATAAGAGTATCTTATGCCATGTCTGTAAGGTACGAGAGTATCTTGTGCCATGTCTGTAAGGTACGAGAGTATCTTGTGCCATGTCTGTAATGTACGAGAGTATCTTGTGCCATGTCGGTTATGTATGAGAGTATCTTGTGCCATGTCTGTAAGGTACGAGAGTATCTTGTGCCATGTCTGTAATGTACGAGAGTATCTTGTGCCATGTCTGTTATGTACGAGAGTATCTTGTGCCATGTCTGTAAGGTACGAGAGTATCTTGTGCCATGTCTGTAAGGTACGAGAGTATCTTGTGCCATGTCTGTAATGTACGAGAGTATCTTGTGCCATGTCTGTTATGTACGAGAGTATCTTGTGCCATGTCTGTAAGGTACGAGAGTATCTTGTGCCATGTCTGTAAGGTACGAGAGTATCTTGTGCCATGTCTGTAATGTACGAGAGTATCTTGTGCCATGTCGGTTATGCATGAGAGTATCTTGTGTCATGTCGGTTATGTATGAGAGTATCTTGTGCCATGTCTGTAAGGTACGAGATTATCTTTTGCCATGTCTGTAATGTACGAGAGTATCTTCTGCCATGTCTGTATTGTAAGAAAGTATCTTGTGCCATGTATGTAATGTACGAGAGTATCTTGTGCCATGCCTGTAAGGTACAAGAGTATCTTGTGGCATGTCTGTAAGGTACGAGTATATCTTGTGCCATGTCTGTAAGGTACGAGAGTATCTTGTGCCATGTCTGTGACGTAAGAAAGTATATTACGCCATGTCTGTAAGATACGAGAGTATCTTGTGGCATGTCTGTAAGGTACGAGAGTATCTTGTGCCATGTCTGTAAGATACGAGAGTATTTTGTGCCATGTCTGTAATGTACGGGAGTATCTTGTGACATGTCTGTAATTCACGAGAGTACAATGTATCTTGTGCAATGTATGTAAGGTACGAGAGTATCTTGTGCCATGTTTGTAAGATACGGGAGTATTTTGTGCCATGTCTGTAATGTACGAGAGTAGCTTGTGCCATGTCTGTTATGTATGAGAGTATCTTGTGCCATGTCTATTATGTACGAGAGTAGCTTGTGCCATGTCTGTTATGTACGAGAGTATCTTGTGCCATGTCTGTTATGTATGAGAGTATCTTGTGACATGTCTGTAAGGTACGAGTGTATCTTGTGCCATGTATGTAAGATACGAGAGTATCTTGTGCCATGTCTGTAATGTACGAGAGTATCTTGTGACATGTCTATTATGTACGACAGTATCTTGTGCCATGTCTGTAATGTACGAGAGTATCTTGTGCCATGTCTATTATGTACGAGAGTAGCTTGTGCCATGTCTGTTATGTACGAGAGTATCTTGTGCCATGTCTGTTATGTATGAGAGTATCTTGTGACATGTCTGTAAGGTACGAGTGTATCTTGTGCCATGTATGTAAGATACGAGAGTATCTTGTGCCATGTCTGTAATGTACGAGAGTATCTTGTGACATGTCTATTATGTACGACAGTATCTTGTGCCATGTCTGTAATGTACGAGAGTATCTTGTGCCATGTCTATTATGTACGAGAGTAGCTTGTGCCATGTCTGTTATGTACGAGAGTATCTTGTGCCATGTCTGTTATGTATGAGAGTATCTTGTGACATGTCTGTAAGGTACGAGTGTATCTTGTGCCATGTATGTAAGATACGAGAGTATCTTGTGCCATGTCTGTAATGTACGAGAGTATCTTGTGACATGTCTATTATGTACGACAGTATCTTGTGCCATGTCTGTTATGTATGAGAGTATCTTGTGCCATGTCTATTATGTACGAGAGTAGCTTGTGCCATGTCTGTTATGTATGAGAGTATCTTGTGCCATGTCTATTATGTACGAGAGTAGCTTGTGCCATGTCTGTTATGTACGAGAGTATCTTGTGCCATGTCTGTTATGTATGAGAGTATCTTGTGACATGTCTGTAAGGTACGAGTGTATCTTGTGCCATGTATGTAAGATACGAGAGTATCTTGTGCCATGTCTGTAATGTACGAGAGTATCTTGTGACATGTCTATTATGTACGACAGTATCTTGTGCCATGTCTGTTATGTATGAGAGTATCTTGTGCCATGTCTATTATGTACGAGAGTAGCTTGTGCCATGTCTGTTATGTACGAGAGTATCTTGTGCCATGTCTGTTATGTATGAGAGTATCTTGTGACATGTCTGTAAGGTACGAGTGTATCTTGTGCCATGTATGTAAGATACGAGAGTATCTTGTGCCATGTCTGTAATGTACGAGAGTATCTTGTGACATGTCTATTATGTACGACAGTATCTTGTGCCATGTCTGTAATGTATGAGAGTATCTTGTGCCATGTCTATTATGTACGAGAGTAGCTTGTGCCATGTCTGTTATGTACGAGAGTATCTTGTGCCATGTCTGTTATGTATGAGAGTATCTTGTGACATGTCTGTAAGGTACGAGTGTATCTTGTGCCATGTATATAAGATACGAGAGTATCTTGTGCCATGTCTGTAATGTACGAGAGTATCTTGTGACATGTCTATTATGTACGACAGAAACTTGTGGCATGTCTGTAAGGTACGAGTATATCTTGTGCCATGTCTATAATGTACGAGAGTAGCTTGTACCATGTCTGTAATGTACTAGAGTATCTTGTGCCATGTCTGTAATGTAAGAAAGTATATTGTGCCATGTCTGTAAGATACAAGAGTATATTGTGCCATGTCTGTAAGATACGAGAGTATCTTGTGGCATGTATGTCAGATACGAGAGTATTTTGAGCCATGTCTGTAATGTACGAGCGTATCTTGTGCCATGTCTGTAAGGTACGAGAGTGTCTTGTGCCATGTCTGTAATTCACGAGAGTATCTTGTGCCATGTAAATTAAGGAACGAGAGTATCTTGTGCCATGTCTTTAAGATACGAGAGTATCTTGTGCCATGTATGTAAGATACGAGAGTATTTTGTGCCATGTCTGTAATGTACGAGAGTAGCTTGTGCTATGTCTGTAATGTACGAGAGTAGCTTGTGCCATGTCTGTAATTCACGAGAGTATCTTGTGCCATGTATGTAAGGGACGAGAGTATCTTGTGCCATGTCTGTAAGATACGAGAGTATCTTGTGCCATGTATGTAAGATACGAGAGTATTTTGTGCCATGTCTGTAATGTACGGGAGGTTCTTGGCCATGTCTGTAATTCACGAGAGTATCTTGTGCCATGTATGTAAGGTACGAGAGAACATTTCATCATCTATATACAACTATATACAGTTGTGGGAACGCACAACGCACCAACAATACCGTGCGCACACCGTGCATACATCGTTTACACACCGTCTGCACATCGTCCACACATTGTGCGCACAACTGTGCGATTTAACAATCGTTCGCCCCGTTGTGCGCTTCTCTCCGCACATTTGTGCGATATGGTACAATTTGTTGATCAATATTACGGAATGGAAAGAATACGGAATGCTCGAATTCAATAATGTACGCTGTATTTTTCACTGTAATTTCTCATCACTATGTTCAGAGACGTATACGTCTCTGCTATAATTAAGAGTATGTACAAGTTTACAATGCATCTAATACAGTATACAGTGACCGTTAGATTGTCAAGAATCGGTTTGGCTCCTCGGTAACAGAACAGGTAAATAACAATTTGATGTTACCTGGCTTGTACTTGACACATAGAGCTGATATATGATACCGTATGACCGTTATGAAAACTCAACTGGACGTTTAATATTTGTTATTTGCATTCGTTTTGGTCTGTAGTTCCCCTTCATCTGGTTTTCACACCCTGGCGAGTTACGTAAGTGCCCCGGGCGGGGTAAACTACAGTCCAGGTACAAAGTGGCAATGTTTACCTTGGAAGCCGAGACTGTGTTGTAAATTTACACGTGTCGATTAAGGCCGTTTAAAAAACCCACAAAACACCATTTCTAAATTGAAGAAAATATAGACAGAAAGATAAGCTTATAGTTGTATCTAGAGTATAGAAACATACTAAAAAATCTAATTTTATGTTCAAATCCGAAACCGTATACATTGTCAAGCCATTCCTTAATTTACACCAACCACGATTGTTATCGCCCAACGTTCGTCGATCGTCCGCACAAATGTGCGCAAGGAATGATCGTCCAATTTGTTTTCGTTCGCACTTCGTGCACACATCGTGTAACATTGTGCGATCCCACAACTGTACCACCTACCGGTAGCATGATACATTCATTATCATTGTTTATGTGTGAGAAGAAGTTGATAACGACTTGAGAACAACTTGAGAAGAACTTGAGAACGGATTTTCCCTTTCTCCAGCAATTCGGAACGTATTTTCTAAAAAAGAAATAAAAAAAATGCTCGCGCCAGATGACGTCCGAAACCGAGAATAGTGTCCACACAAAAGTGATCCGAGTCAGACATTATCAAAATATTGTGAGAATAACAACACTATTTCAAATGTAAATGTGCATATGGAAAAGCCAATGATGATAGGTTTGTTTGAAAAATATTTGTCTACGTAGTCATTGTATTCCACCGCGCAAAACTTCTTTTTTGTTTACGTTTGTCACAGGCGATCGTTGATCATTGATCTTAGAAGTTATTTAGAAAATATGGTGTTTATTTGAGTTTTTTAAATGGAGAAATATAAAAGGTAGTAGTATTTATATGATAAATAGTTTATCACACAGTATTTTCAGTGTTTGTCATTCGAACAGTTTTCTCATCGCTCGCACGTAGATAAAATCTGGAGTCCCTCTGCGGTGGCCTATCGATTTTATCCACGTGCTCGCGATGAGAAAATTGTTCTCACGACAAACCCTGAAAATACAGTGTGATAATCTATAAATATCAGATACGTAAAGGACGAGATTATCTTGGCTATATATGTAAGATACGGGATTATCTTGTGCCATGTCTGTTTTGTACGAGAGTATCTTGTGCCATGTCTGTAATGTACGAGAGTATCTTGTGCCATATATGTAAGATACGAGAGTTTCTTGTGCCATATCTGTAAGATACGACAGTATCTTGTACCATATCTGTAAGATACGAGAGAACATTATATCATATATGCAAGGTACGTGAGTATCTTGTGTCATGTCTGTAATGTACTAGAGTATCTTGTGCCATGTCTGTAAGATACGAGAGAATCTTATATCATATATGTAAGGTACGAGAGTATCTTGTGTCATGCCTGTAATGTACTAGAATATCTTGTGCCATGTCTGTAAGATACTAGAGAACATTATTTCATATATGTAAGGTACGAGAGCATCTTGTGTCATGTCTGTAATATACTAGAGTATCTTGTGCCATGTCTGTAAGGTACGAGAGAACATTATATTGTGACAAGATGTGATTATGTAGTGAAAGTCCTTTTCCAGAATCGAATGTGTGCGTTAGTAGTATTCGTATCAATTTAGTAATTATTCTATTATTAGCGTGATTGACAGTTGTAGATATGAATAGAGTGAATGTTTATGTCATTATTAAGCGTTAACTTCGGTAGTTACCTAAGTCATCCTCCGTATTATTTATAATCTTGGTAATACTTCTGTCGTCTGTTCAAGAGCACGTTTGTGTAGCGGAAGTTTGCATCGGAAGTGACGTAGTACGCAAGTCGGTCAGCAGAAACGAAAGTAAATACTCTTGGGAAGAAGTCGTAGCGAGAATGTAAGTCGATATTGTGCGTGCATGTGAGTAGGAGTTAATTTATTTATGACAGAGATTTGTGTATAATACTTATTTAAACTTATTTAAACTAGTAAACATTTTCCAGCAAGAATCCAGCGAGGGGGGAATATGTTCACGCGATCTCTATAGTAACATTCCAGCAAGACTCCAGCGAGCGTTAGTTTTGAAGTTTTGGGGTTCAGTCTGTACTAGGCAGCTTAGGTGGGTGTGTGTTGTGCTTGTCTCTACGTGTTTCTTCCGCTATGGAATAACGAGGCCATTTCCTCAATTCCAAATGCGGCTGTCTCGTCTTGTATGTTTGTTTATGTGGTTATGGGTTATATGGGGATTGGGTTAATTTATTATTTATTGGGGATTTGTGTAGGGTTTTAATAACTTAATACATCTACGGAAGGGATGTCATTTTTAACGGGATTTGGGAACGTTTATAGTTTATTTTAAAGTCTTGTTAAAATTTTATTCATTAATATTTCATTAGTAGTTCTTCATCCATATATAATAAGTTATTGGGGAGTTTTTATTAGGCTGGAGCTTGCTGGAGTAATAGGATTATTATTATAAATATTATAGATACTAAGAAGGAATATTTTTGCAATTTCCTTCTTGTTAGTTTTCATTGTTGTACATCCAGAATTTTCATTGTATATATCATCTAATAATGTTTACAGCATGCTTGTGAGAAAGGATAGAGAGTTAGTGATAGTGAGAGGGATAAGGAAGGCTTAGTGATTGGGAATGAGAGATTGTTATTGTTAATATTTAAATCCTTTATTGTTGACAATTAAATTATTGAACTTGAATTCACTCTTTGGTTTTTGATGAATAGGATCATTATCCAGGGGATAATGAGTCACCTTAGAGAGTAAAACAATATTTAATTCTACAACTGGTCTAAGGTCATAGCTATGGTGTAAGGGTAGACAACTCAAAAGGAGTTTAGTCCTGTTTACCAGTATCCAACTAGTCAATTGGAACTGAGTAATTCAACTGAAGTCAGTTTGTATTGACAACCTTTATTGATGTTGGAACCAGTACCTGTAAATGAGAGCAGCTTAAGAAGAAGAGATTGATGACAAAATTACTATAGTTGACATTATTTGAGACTTTGAGGATGACATGTCTTTAGTCCTTTATGGACTTGGTATTAATCAGATTAATACCAAACTCGTATGTAGCTGTCAGCCACGCTACCATATTTGTGATTGGGTCGAACCACTTGGCTGTTATAATATCATATATGTAAGATACGAGAGAACATTATATCATATATGTAAGGTACGAGGGCATCTTGTGTCATGTCTGTAAGGTACGAGAGAACATTATATCATATATGTAAGAAACAAGAGAACATTATATCATATTTGTAAGGTACGAGAGGACATTATTTCATATATGTAAGATACGAGAGAACATTATATCATATATTTAAGGTACGAGAGCATCTTGTGTCATGTCTGTAATGTACTAGAGTATCTTGTGCTATGTCTGTAAGATACGAGAGAACATTATATCATATATCTAAGATACGAGAGAACATTATATCATATGTGTAAGGTACGAGAGAACATTATATCATATATGTAAGAAACGAGAGGACATTATATCATATACGTAAGATACGAGAGAACATTATATCATATATGTAAGAAACGAGAGGACATTATATCATATACGTAAGATACGAGAGAACATTATATCATATATGTAAGGTACGAGAGGACATTATATCATATACGTAAGATACGAGAGAACATTATATCATATATGTAAGATACAAGAGGACATTATATCATATACGTAAGATACGAGAGAACATTATATCATATATGTAAGAAACAAGAGAACATTATATCATATTTGTAAGGTACGAGAGGACATTATTTCATATATGTAAGATACGAGAGAACATTATATCATCTATGTAAGGTACGAGAGCATCTTGTGTCATGTCTGTAAGATACGAGAGAACATTATATCATATATGTAAGGTACGAGAGTATCTTGTGTCATGTCTGTAATGTACGAGAGAACATTATATCATATATGTAAGGTACGAGAGTATCTTGTGTCATGTCTGTAATGTACGAGAGAACATTATATCATATATGTAAGATACGAGAGGACATTATATCATATACGTAAGATACGAGAGAACATTATATCATATATGTAAGGTACGAGAGCATCATGTGTCATGTCTGTAATGTACGAGAGAACATTATATCATTTATGTAAGATACAAGAGAACATTATATCATATATTTAAAGTACGAGAGCATCTTGTGTCATGTCTGTAATGTACTAGAGTATCTTGTGCCATATCTGTAAGGTACGAGAGAACATTATATCATATATATAAGATACAAGAGAACATTATATCATATATGTAAGGTACGAGAGCATCATGTGTCATGTCTGTAATGTACGAGAGAACATTATATCATATATGCCAGATACGAGAGGACATTATATCATATACGTAAGATACGAGAGAACATTATATCATATATATAGGGTACGAGAGCATCTTGTGTCATGTCTGTAATGCACGAGAGAACATTATATCATATATGTAAGGTACAAGAGAACATTATATCATATATGTAAGGTACAAGAGAACATTATATCATATATGTAAGGTACGAGAGGACATAATATCATATATGTAAGATACGAGAGCATCTTGTGTCATGTCTGGAATGTACTAGAGTATCTTGTGCCATGTCTGTAAGATACGAGAGAACATTATATCATATATGTAAGGTACGAGAGTATCTTGTGTCATGTCTGTAATGTACGAGAGAACATTATATCATATATGTAAGGTACAAGAGAACATTATATCATATATGTAAGGTACGAGAGGACATAATATCATATATGTAAGATACGAGAGCATCTTGTGTCATGTCTGTAAGGTACGTGAGAACATTATATCATATATGTAAGGTACGAGAGGACATTATATCATATATGTAGGGTACTAGAGAACATTATATCATATATGTAAGATACAAGAGAACATGATATCATATGTGTAAGGTACGAGAGAACATTATATCATATATGTAGGGTACGAGAGAACATTATATCATATATGTGGGGTACGAGAGGACATTATATCATATATGTAAGATACGAGAGCATCTTGTGCCATGTCTGTAATGTACGAGAGAACATTATATCATATATGTAAGATACGAAAGAACATTATATCATATATGTAAGGTACTAGAGCATCTTGTGTCATGTCTGTAATGTACTAGAGAACATTATATCATATATGTAAGATACGAGAGAACATTATATCATATATGTAGGGTACGAGAGGACATTATATCATATATGTAGGGTACGAGAGAACATTATATCATATATGTAGGGTACGAGAGCATCTTGTGTCATGTCTGTAAGGTACGTGAGAACATTATATCATATGTGTAAGATACGAGAGCGTCTTGTTTCATACATGTATCTACAAGCAACGACAAAATATTGTGTCTTATTTTTAAGGTACGGGAGAATCTTGTTTCATACATGTTACTATAAGCTACGACAGAATATTGTGTCATATCTATAACGTACGGGAGAATCTTTGACATATCTGTTAGATACGAAAGCATCTTGTGTCATATCCATGAGGTACATGCACGAGAGAATCGTAGGTCTTGTTTAAGATACGGGGAAAAGTGTCACATATCTGTACAGGGGATTTTTTTGTTATATCTGTACAGTACGGGGATAACATATGTCATATTAATGAAGAAAGAGGGGACACTGAAGCACGATCCGAAAGGTACAGATAAGCTAGTGTAAAATATGTAAGGTACAGTGGAAAATTGTGACAGATGGGGAAGAAGAGGGGGGTAATCAAATATGTTATAAAACTGTTTTCGTCTTTCATTATTTCTACGATATTGATCATCTCCTCAAAATTCAATCAATGCTGTTTCAGAACTAAGGATTGATACCATTATCTTTATTATCAGCAATATATAGAAACATATGTAAAACTCCTCCGGTAAAAAATATGTTTATGTACAATGTAAAGTTTTAATACCGAATGAAATAAAAAATGCTTTGTAAAATTGTTTAATGATGCAATACACATAAAACATGTTCTTAACTTTATAAAAGTCATAGTACCTTAACAGCAAAAGGAGAAATCATGAAAGGTTATCACGTCTTTATTGACATTGAAGATAAGGTCATTCGTTCTAACATTCTTTTGTCCATAGTAGTAATCTTTTCCCCTAAACACGTGGGATTAATTGATAAAGAACAATGTGTATAGACTGCTTGATGAGGTGATTACTTGATGGTAGTGCACTGTTGTTGAAACTTAAGCAAATGTTATCAAAATGTCACTCGCCAGGTCAACCCTGTACGACTAATTAAGCATAATGGAAAATTCGTTCAGTAATCAGTAAGCTTAGTGTGTTAGTGACATCCAGTCAGCATTTACTTTAATGAGTTATTAAAATCACGTGTATTGTTCTTGGCACTCTGATTTCAGCTAATAAAATGATGGAGCGTTTCCGATATATCATACATCTACAAGTATCCTTTTTGCAATTGTAAAGCTTGACCAGGACTTAAGAAAAGCCCACGTGCGATGGTTCTATCATGCCATCTAGGTGATAAGGCTGTCCTTAAAGTCGTGCCTCGGTCCATTGCGGAGCCATTACAAACGAGGTGGCACTAAGTTGAGGAGTCTTATCTTTTAGATAGATCACCAATAGCTGTTTCTTTTTGTCAGGCAGCCGGACATTATTGCATCAATTATGCTTGTATAATTCACTAACATTGTTCAGAGAAGATTGTATGTGGATAGCCATGTGCAGACCTTCTAAATAAAACAAATATTTGCTAGACATTGACAAGCATTTCGCCAATTGGTTATAAATGTGATCTGAAAAGATACAGCTATAATGCATTATTGATGAATGGTTTCTTAGCATAATGGTGTGAGCTATACGAGCTATCGAATAAAATATTGTGTTGCATGTGATATTCTCGTTATCACCACGACTACTTAAGGCATGTTTACATGTGTGTCACCTGCACAGATATTTCGATTACAAAAATTTCACAGCATTATAAAACTGTATAATGAGTAATGTTATGTTGGGGTGTCAACATTTTCTATTCCATTGTCTTAATATGTCAACAGTGTACTATTCTTGGCTATGTAACATGATATGTACAATGCAAATTATGAATTTGTCAGTAAATTAAATATGTAATTTACCAGTGCAGAACCAACGATATATAATCAATTTAATGAACGCCTCTTTTTAATAGGTGATTCCAAGCTGTTTAGAGTAATCAATTGATATGCCTAAGATGAACATACAGTATATGGGTCTGATACATTTGGTAAACTAATAGTTTTTTCTCATAATTCGTTCCTTTTTCACATTTCTAAAATATCTACTTCAGCAGTCAAATGTATGTACATCGTTTTATGATTGTATGATACACATACGCAGCAATCCACAATTTCAAAAAGCATCGATTTTGTATATAATGATAAGTGTAAAAGAGATCATCCTGATTATTTTAGCATATCTATGCTAAGACATATTGTTCTGTCAAATATTCGTATTCTTAAGGAGAAAACGCATACGTGGATGCTGAAAGATAACTTTTTCATTTTTTGATATTTTGTTTTTGATTTCCCCTAGGTTCCTGTAGTTGTATATCCTTCTCCTTTGATGCCCTCTATGTTTATGATGCTGTATTTTTTTTCTAGGTTCCTGGTGGTGTTTTTCAATCTGTTTTGATTTCTCCTAGGTTCCTGTAGTTGTATATCCCTCCTTTTTGATGTCCTCTATGTTAATTATGCTGTACTTCCTTTTGTTTGTTTGTTATTGTTTATCGGTTTTCTTGGTCGTTTTTTTCTCTCTGTTTTGGGGTCCCCTAGGTTTATGATGATATATTTCCCTTTGTTATTACGTTTCCGGTATTGTCTTACCTTCTCGTTTGGTGTTTCTAATGTTCCTGTCGCTGCATTTCCTTTTGTTTTGATGTTCACTAGGCTTCTCTTGTTCTTCTTTTCTGTTGGTGTCCACTCGATTCCTAACGTTGTCTTTCGTTTTGTTTTGGTGTCCCTAGGTTTCTGGTATTGTTATACCATTACGTTTGGTCTCACCTAGGTTACTGTAGTTGTTTGAACTTTTGTGGGGTGCCTTCTAGGTTCATGTTGTTTCAGTATGTACTGACAAGTGGACTTTACTAACGTGATCGGCCTAGTGAGTTGGCGCTATGGTCAATTCAAGTTAACTCCATTAAGCAATTATGCTCGAAAATGTTTGTGGTTGTACATGATATAAATATCCATTCTAATCTAAAACACTTTCATGACCGGTTGGAATAAAGAAATTCATGGAAACCTTCTCTGCTAATCCAATTTATCACATCGGGAACAGATAGCATTCCGTAGTGATCATTTCGCAATATATGGACCATATGCATTGAACACATCATTTACCGTACATAAAGAGAGATAATACAGAGAACATTTACCAGTTATAAATGTAAATCATCTTTCCTTCGTCTTATCCCCTTCCATTTTAAGATCCCCGTACCACTCCCAAAAACCGTAACCGCTCACTGGAAACTGTTACCGGCATGACTATAGCTTTAATACATGTTTTTTGAAGAGAAAAATACCTTGCGAGACTTTTATGGAAATAAAAAAAGATAATGTAGTTAAAGAATCATCACCAACAATGTTCTGATTGTAAACAGTTTCGTGGTGCTAGATCCGGTCAAGGTCCTGAGCCACCTGGTCAACAGAAGTGTACTAGTGTGCTACAGTTATATACAAAACGAAATTAAGGAGGGTTAATAGAATGCAACATGACATTGATGTCAATGAAATATACCAGCATATAACTGATAACAAGACAAAAACAGAACGTTCACTTTTAAAGAAAACTTAGTTTTTCAATATATCTTTCTATATAAATCCTATGATTGCTCGTAACAGTTCCTTACTTTACTGAAACGTGTTTTTTGTTGTTGCTGTTTTAACTTCGCAATGTGTTCAATCCTCTTACATTTTTCAAATCATTACTTGAATTTGAAATCAATAAAGCTACTGCAATATATTGGAAACCCTTCAAAAGGTTCAAAGATAATACGACCTCGTGTTCCGGAAGGGTAGGCCAGTGTCATTTGTTTCATCGAGGAAACATGACATATAAAAAAAGAAAAGAATTTCTGTAGAAGTCGAAAATCAAATATTAGCTTCTTCTGTGTTTTGAGTATAGGACATGTTCTCACTTTATAAAAAAAAGGCATCTTGTGTGTTCCAATCTCATTTAAACTTCACTTAAATAAAGCTGTTTATGTGTTCGACTAGGCTAGTCGTTTTAAAGATGGTAAGTGTATTAGGATGACATGTCAGTTCTACTTTCTTCCATAAAAATAAATAGTCTGCATTGCAAGGACGCTTTATAACAGATAATCGAAAAACGCTTCCTTAATTTGATACAGCCCTACACAAGATCAGACTGGGACAAAACATGTTATCTCGGAGCGTCACTCAAACGAAAACTGTATCATGAATGTCAATGTTTGAATGCATAGCTTTCTGTCTTTACTGATGGGAAAATGTTTAGTTTGTGAAAGGTTTTTATCGCGGTATTTTGTTGTTGTTGCTGTGTCTGCATCGTCGCTGTCAGTTAGTTGCAATTGTTTATATTTTGGTTTAACAGGTTTGAGCGCAAATATTTGTGAAACGCAATCGATTAACACCTGAGTTTGGATTTGTAAAATCATATATAAAAAGCGAGTTGATGGCCACAAGAAGAAGTGAGATCTATATGAGGCAAATGATTAATATTGCTCATAATTTGTATCAGAAATGACATGATTCCTTCCAAATATGAACCTTGGATTCTAATTTTGGAGTTTCATTGCGGTTGCCAAAACAACAAAATATGTCTAGACCTACGAGCTGCATCAATATTTGATGTCAGGTAAAAATAGCGGGCAAGTAATTAATGAGTAGAAGGAAATAGGAATTCGTCATCCTGGTGACATTGAAATATAACATTTTAGTCGGAGTCATGCATGAATGTATATCACTGGTTTACATAATGATCGAATGTGACTTGCAGTAGTGATTCAGTCTTCAAAATTAATCATTTTGCCAACACAGTTTCTATTATAGCGTAAGGAGTGTTCAGCAGAAATGAGAAATCCGTATTTTCTGTTGACGTATTCTATTTATAGATCTTGTTGAACGTCTCCTTGGCTACTGGGTGGAAACAATAGCCGTTACCACTGATGCAATAATTACAAAGTAGTATACCACTTAGGGTAGACTTTGTCAAACTCATGGGACGTGGGCTTTGATTAAATATGGCTCTGTACGGAATATCAGAAGAGTTTACGTTTGCTTTTATCGTAATATGTCTGACGTATGTGAGGCATCCCTTTCCGATTGTACCTACCTTTTGATAATTGAGTCTCTACAAAAAACAAAACCGACCACCAAAACAAAGACGGCGACTGGTTTATCATGGCTTTTAACACGTTCATATACTATTTGGTCGACTATGTTCGTACTTGGTCAGAATGGTGAATAAATGGATAGCAAGCGACCGCACGTCTTAGTACGGACCTGAATGCTGCGACAGTTTTACGGCTACATAAGGGGCCATGTGATATGTTCTTTTATTAGTAGTACTTGTCTAATAACAAAGCACCTTAATTGAATGTATTTTTTGTAATAAATAATAATAGCTTTAGGTATGAATACTGCAACATCTGTTTGTTGGCAACAGTTTGACAACAAGAATATTTTCAGTATTAATCATTGTTTATCTCAACACATGATTGAATCCTGTACAGGGTTTTGCCGTCAGAGTAATTATTTGAATGATTGCATTTTGGTAAAACGTTCCGCTATTGTCTTCCTTGAATGGTTACAAGCCCGTTAGTTGTTTTGAACAATTTAAAAAAAAAAACAGCGGGCTGGTAACCATTCCAGGAAGCCAATAGCCGAACATTCTAACAACATGCCAGCAATCTAAATCAATAGACGTTGCTAGTTTGAAATATTTTGAGAAACTTTCCCTTGTATTTTATGTTATTAAATGATCTTAGCTGCTCATAGGACGTAAAACCCTAAACAACCAAGCGCTGCATTTTAACAAAAAAATCCCAAAATCTATTGTCACCCCTTAGATAAATAGTTGACGTTGTTAGCATTACATTGTACCGAAAAACGAAGATGTTGAAATGAGATTAAACGAAACCGACTTTAAAAAAACCAACCCTCCTTTAGTGAAACTTAAATCCACTGGTGAGCTCATTTGTACCAATATTTAAAGTAATATCATACCGACCTGTTATAAAACATTACAAACATACTTTTCGATACAGACAGAATACAAAACGAGAATGACGATACTCGAACCATTTGTGATGTGTCTGTGTTTACTGTACTGCTTGACCTATCGTGACCGAAACTGTTAATGTTTACTGGTACCATCAATGATATTTCTCATGGAATTCATCGTTTACTTTGGCCATGGACTGTGCGCGGTACAGTTTGACGCAGAGATAAAGTACTTGTTATCATCGACAGACAAGAATGGACCAAAGTTTGTATCGTGGGCGGTGAAAGTGAGACTCTACACAAACAATCCTCTATACCGATATGGCGTCTTACACAATCATTGCTCATGCAATCGATACAGTTATCATCAATAAGGGTTATCACATATTCCTTACCTACTTTTCATTCTATTCAAATATTGTGTTATATAGAAACCTATCTATATCAATAATTAAAAAACATGTCACCAGTTTATCGTTCGTTCCATGCCCTTCCTGTTTGTCGCACAACAGTTTACGACATTACTAGTCTTGTTTTCAAATCGTTGCTGAAGATAAAACTTTTTTTGTTTTTTGTTTGATCTAAAGAAAAGACACCATGAAATTTCCGAAATATGAAACGTGCGACACGCACCGGAAATTGACATTTCACTTTAACCAACGAACACAATTGTTATTTACAACAAGGCCAGGCCAAGTGCAGTTCCCTGTCCTGTTTCTGTTACTCTCTTAACTGACCATGAAATCACATTTCACTGATACGCGTTTATTTGACGTTGACTTATGATTGTGAACGGTCTCTACCCTACTGTTAGAGCTTATAGAGCCACAGAGCGTCTAATTAACAAACCAACGGTTCGCCAGCTGACGGTTTCGATATATACATTAATATAGCAGTTTTTTTCATTAGCAATTAATAGTGTTCCTAATAAAAATCGATATTTCAATGTTCTTTTAGGGATAAAGATAACATCGGATTGAACGTATCTCTATCAAAGCTCATTCTTTTCTGACTAGTATTTATAGTAGAAACTACACTATCCAGCTTACGGAAATTGATTTACTGAAAATTGCAACGAAAGTATCAGCAGAGAGCATTCGATTCAAACACTCACCGTAACATAAAGCAGCATACCAGTCTTAGTTTTAGTTGGGAACGTCTCTTTACGTTAGTATTACAAAGTAGCAACTTCTTATCTAGTCTATTCTGTTTTGATGATACATATTGTTTCAGTAAGGTCATGAACAGTCAGAAAGTCTAGCGATTAAGATAGAGTAATGTTTAAGCTTTTCCCACATATGTATCTATATCAATAGTCTATGTTGTTACAATCTCGTAAAAAGGAAGGCTGCAGTCGTTCTTGTTGTACAGTTCTTTTTCATTTTCATATCATCATATTGTGTTTATGATAATCTGATAATTAAATAAAAATTGACAAATCTAAAATACGTCAGAAAAGTGGTCGCAGATTTTGAGTAAGTAAATGATGTACCTTAAAACTTTGGTTAGGACCACTGTCATACATGCATATGCATGCATATATCATAGGGATCGGAGCCCAGTTCAATCCTCGAGCAATAGGATGTCTCAAATGAACATTGTCTTGTATTAAAACAATTTCATTCTAAGTTGATTTACCCGACGCATATTCCCTGTACATAACACTTCATATGCAAATGGTATATGTTCTACATTGTACTGTGATTACACAATGCAAATATATTATTGAAATACTCACTGCCATATCCACACCTTAATAATATTTCATCATCATCATCATCATCATCATCATCATCATCATCATCGTCATCCTCAATTGTATATAGAACTACAACATATATCCAATATATATATATATATATACTTGCTAGGATTTGTATGAAACAATTAATTGTAACAAACTTATACGCTGCTGATTGTTAATTGGTTTCGATCAAGGAAAGTTTATCGTAAGTTGCCTTCTGAAAACACTAATATGAAAATATACTTCTCGCATAACTCTTAAGCATGGCATGCAATGATACCAATGCGTCTCAATGGGAGCACGTGTGTATATTGCCTCCAATCTATTCAATTTAAAAAGCAATTTTGTACCTATGTTTTCTTCTACACTCACTTGTCGTACAATGAAATTTGTGCATACAAATTCTGAAGATGTTCGGATGCAATGTAATCCATTACCTTATATCCAACTACAGGTCGATTGATTAAAAATAAATAACTAATATTGCATCAAATAACAAGCTCGGCAATGTCGATCAAAAATTAGTTTTGATCAATTTAAAAGGAACATCTTTAGTTATTGGGTGTCGGTTTGATGTTCCAAATATGCAATAATTTGATTTGCCATCTGAATGTTTTACAAAAATTTAATAAATTGGGTTTGTTGGATAACACTAAATGAGATATCATAGATTGTAGAGAGTTCCACACGCTTATTCATAGATAAAGCTCGCCAAAATTGATTGTACAGTAAGAAATCATGCGAGGCTGTTGTTGGTGATGTGCTGTTCACAAATATAACAATTGCAAAGAAAAAACCATAAGAATGCAATAATTGTCTATCGAAAAGGTTTTTCATTATTTATAACCTTATGGCGTGAAAAGGAAATGTAGTGAAAACGGTATTGCTACTCGGATGTGAATGTAGCTCGGCGTTGTATATCGTGTTCGAAAACAGACACATTGCCGAACTCCGTGACCATAACGATTCCATATAAAACTTGAGAATCCATCCTATAATAAATCCAGTGTCTCACCTATATATATGTAAGTATCTATCTAAGTTAAAGTTAACAAGCAACGCCTTCATTCTATGTGACGAGCGCTTGTTGTGAGGAGGTGAAAGGCGACGAAATAATAACGTTGTAGACTATTTTGGAGCATACTAGGGGAACAATATAAAAAATGCAAAACTAAAATAAATTGGGAGTGAAAGCGTGATAATGACTGAGGTTTTGGTCGACAATCATATTAATGAGTCAAGTGGCAGGACTTTTTGTAGCAGACTATAAGAATGAAAACATCAGGTTTTATGGACAATAAGCTATTTTTAAGTAACAAGAATGTTATGATCACGTCAATCGTAAAGATAACTTTGAACTTGAACTCAAAGACCTAATAGTCTCTTCTACCTCGACCACTTTCCTAGAACTTAACGTAAGAAAAGACACACAGGAACACCTTACTCCTGAGCTGAAACCTTTGCGTGACGATTTTTCTTTTCGAGTCGGTATCTTTCCTTTTCTTGATAGTAGCTTTCTTTTTTCCCCATCCAGCAATAGGAATCTGTCGCTGTCGATTCGGTATTCAAAAGCATACTCTGATTATACCGATCTTGGTGATAGATGTTGACTGCCGACGGATAAACTTAAAACACGGTGGATGCAGTGTTGTTTTCCTCCGATCCATTATGTCTTTACAGATATGTCAAATAGTTTGACATTTCAACATGATAACATAGACAGGTAAAACAGTAGCAGTTTTTAATTTAATCATAATACCATGTTTATTATTCAAACATCTTGACTCTCCCCGGGTAACATTTACAACGACAATATCATGTATAATCCATAATATAATATTCATTCAGCATTTCCTATATTATTCAATTAATGTACTTTCAACGTTTTGAAGTTTTGGTCATGAATCTAGCATTATACCCTAGCTGTCACACTCAAATCACGTATCGTCAATGGCTGTCAATAATCAAATATTAAACAGTCAAGAGGGTTGTAGTGGCATCAATTGGGTGATATGTTCTGATTTACTCTGTTAGTCACGTGATGAACCAAACAACACCACACCTCTGACGTTAAGGGACAATATAGTTGCAAGCTTGATCAAAGTCAGAAACTTGTTTGAGAATCACTAGCCCTATAAAACCCTGACACAAACAAAAACAAATCTCTGTAGACCTGATATAAACACATGTATAGCTCAGATACATATCAAATCTGTTCTTAACTGCCTTTCAGATGTGATTCTATGTAAAAATCCGTGTTTATATCAGAACGAATTGGATTTCTTTATCCTAAGCGCCAGAACTGACTGATCAAGATGCAATGAAAACCCAGAGGTGTTAATACTCCGGCTTTAATCAAACGTTAATTGATGTCATGTTTATACATATACTTATTGTATTAATTTCCCAATAGAATTGAATCATAATACAAAATCAAAATACCGATACATGTACATCAACTCACATTTTTTTTTCATCGTCATTTTTATAGTTATTTAATTAACAGGAGATAGTTATAACACTGTAAACAAAGTCGGTGATAATTAAACCGAGTGATACAACAAGGGATGGTATAATGATACACAGAACGGAACAAAGAGGATAGATAGTTGGTACCTCAAAGGGAGATAACTTTCATAAAAAGGGAGGATTTCAAGAGATCAAAGTAGTTCTATTTATCAGGGGCGAACGATAGAGAAATCGGGATTCTTTCTGAAATATTGGAGATGAGTACCATTATTTAATGAAATGTTTGTTTATCTCCCCTGTTAAACAAACCGTATCAAATGATTTTAGTAGTATCAAACAACATCTTAATTATTCATTAATTATCTTTGAACGCTCAAGATAACCTCGCTTCATTTAATCAGCTATATGATATGCATGACTTCCTCAACATATCTGTAACGTTTTAGCAGATAACTTTCTGGGCATGGTATCAACAAACTCTAATTAAAATATAATAAAGATATTAATTGAATTATTTTCAAAATTTATTACGTCCATATGGCTTCACATACATATGAAGCTACACATGTAAAACAGCCAATTTGGTTTCGCAGTTGTGGAGAAAATGTGAGAAATATCCATCCGTAGTGTTGACCCACAGGATGATAGTACATGGTGGTGTTGCCCCATGGGTGTTAGTGCATGTTATGGTGCTGTCCCCTGGGTGTTAGTACATGTATATGGTGCTGCCCCCTGGGTGTTAGAACATTTATATAATTAATCAATTTTAATAAATCGAATAAATATTGGGAAATACACTTAAGTTATAAGTTAACATATTGTAACAACTACCAAAACAACACAATTCTTCCAAAAGTTGATTTGTACAGAAACGTATTTTTTTCAGATAAGTACGTAGATCAATGCATGTTTATAACAGAGAACAATATCAGACAGACAAAAAGGTTCAACAAAAACAAAAAATATTTCCAAAAACGGAGGATACATATTTTATTTTTCTATAAATACTTTTCTATCTCCAGGAAACGGAACACTATTAAAGGCCATACCTGTATTTGTAAAAGTTGTATCACCCCCGATGCTATAAAATCATCAAACGATTCTCCTTTCTTCAAAAGAATTAAGAGGATTTTCATGCGATGTTTTACTTCAGAACAAAAGCTATATAACTATCCTATCTTTCTTTGAAACGTCTCTAAATACATTCCTTGACGTGTAGCTTGTGACGTTATTCTCCGTTTCTTGTTGTTTTTCGTGACATCTAGCTTCATTTTACTGTCGGCAACAGCATATGTCATACATGTTCTACCTTCTTATGTAAGCTTCTTGTGTAAGCCTCCTACAACTGTTAAGTCCATTATGAGCTTTGGTTCTTCATGTACAGACATTGACTCTTCTCGAGTCATATGTTGTGTCAGTATCACCATTACACAATAGTTTATAGAGCATGCTATTTCTCAATGTGTTTCCATGCTTTATCTCTGTAATATGATACCATGAAGAAAGATATTATTTCCTTTATGTTTGTTATTTTGCTCATTAGAGTGCGTTGCTGTGAATTCGTCTTACTATCCGTGATCGCTGTATGAGGACGTTACATTAAGTGGATTTGACTATACTTTGACTTTTTGATTTGATTTACAAGACGGTTACCTGCTCTTATTCTCCTCGTACGTTTTCAATGGTCGCCATGCACATTCTTCCTTTGTCCAATTTTGGGTTCGAATCATTTTTTGTTGAAACGTCGATATGCCCGGTATCGTTTAATGAAAGAGGTGGGTATCATGCTGCAAGGTAATTTGTTTGGATAGTTTCTTGTTGATAGAGCACTGAAGGCAGCTGATAATGCTATGGTTTTTTTTTTTTTTTTTTTTTTTTAATAACCCCAGTGGTGCTCTTTCTATGCGTGTGTCACCGTTATCTGTTTCCCTTTAGGATTTTTTCCTTCGTCTTGACATTTTGTGAGATCCATATACAACAGAAGCAATACTTTTACATGCACGTAGTATCTTTTGAACGATTTAACCGTCATCTATTCAATTATTACGATATACAACCATAAACATTTCCTTTGTCGGCTTAATACGTTCACAAATTATGAACTGAAACGAGAAAAATTCAATAACATGTCTGCAATTTTCTGTCTATTGTCTATGTAGTTGCTTACTATATGATCGTTTATTTCACACAATTCCATTTCCGTTTCCCTTGGTGCGCGAACTGATTTGGACCATGGGGGCAGATATGGTATTTATTGTCGAAATCAACTTACACTGTGGATTCGAGAATGCCCTAAACAGCATTAGAACCACGAAGAGACGAGTCAGAAATCTCTTGGGATATTCAGATATAATTTCGTCATATAAAATCGTGAGTAGAAAATGCTGCCAATGACTGGGTCGGGATTATAATTCCTGCTATGTGAAAAACGAATATTTCAGTAATTTGCTATATGTATTTGCGACCGAGGAATTTTACTCTAATGATTGGTGTGGACACCGTGACTTTTGTATTCTAGCTATTGGCATAGGCAACATAGCTTGTACCATCAATCATAGTTAAAATATTTCACAAACCTTCATTTCTTTAATGATAAAAAGTACGTTCCAAACATTTTTATTTGTTTGCCATGGTGATCTGGCACATCTAAAACACAGGAAAGGCAGGGAATATATATGTCGCAATGGCTAAATTGACGTATTATTGTAAAATATAAATACTAATCTTCCCAAGTTTTAATATTCATTTTTTGGTGTTTCTATATAGATTTAAGTTTTATTGCATGCACAATTTCATCCTAAAATCAGGCCCTTTCCCTGTCCGCTTTTTTATATTGAATGAAACCATATTTAATAAGGATACATGACTATTCAATAATCAAAGTCGTGCGACCTCCATTCACGTTTTTCATGACTGATGAGGAATAATCTTCATACAATAAGTCCGGTTATCACATGAACTCAATTATGAACAAGTCAGTATATTATCACAAGTACCTCAATCATAAACAAGTCAGTATATTATCACATGAACTCAATCATGAACAAGTCAGTGTATTATCACATGTACCTCAATCATGAACAAGTCAGTGTATTATCACATGTACATCAATCATGATCAAGTCAGTGTATTATCACATGAACATCAATCATGAAAAAGTCAGTATGTAATCATATGTACCTCAATCCTGAACAGGTCAATAAATTATCACATGTACCTCAATCATGAACAAGTCAGTGTATTATCACATGTACCTCAATCATGAACAAGTCAGTGTATTATCACATGTACATCAATCATGAACAAGTCAGTGTATTATCACATGTACCTCAATCATGAACAAGTCAGTGTATTATCACATGAACATCAATCATGAACAAGTCAGTATATTATCACATGTACCTCAATCCTGAACAAGTCAGTGTATTATCACATGTACCTCAATCATGAACAGGTCAATAAATTATCACATGTACATCAATCATATACAAGTCAGTGTATTATCACATGTACCTCAATCATGAACAGGTCAATAAATTATCATATGTACCTCAATCATACACAAGTCAGTGTATTATCACATGTACCTAAAGCATGAACAAGTCAGTGTTTTATCACATGTACCTCAATCATGAACAAGTCAGTGTATTATCACATGTACATCAATCAAGAACAAGTCAGTGTAATATCACATGTACATCAATCATGAACAAGTCAGTGTATTATCACATGAACATCAATCATGAAAAAGTCAGTATGTAATCATATGTACCTCAATCCTGAACAGGTCAATTAATTATCACATGTACCTCAATCCTGAACAAGTCAGTGTATTATCACATGTACATCAATCATGAACAAGTCAGTATATCATCACATGAACTCAATCATGAACAAGTCAGTGTGTAGTCATATGTACCCCAATCATGAACAAGTCAGTGTATTATCACATGTACATCAATCATACACAAGTCAGTGTATTATCATATGAACTCAATCATGAACAAGTCAGTGTATTATCTCATGTACATCAATCATGAACAAGTCAGTGTATTATCACATGAACATCAATCCTGAAAAAGTCAGTATGTGATCATATGTACCTCAATCCTGAACAGGTCAATAAATTATCACATGTACCTCAATCATAAACAAGTCAGTGTATTATCACATGAACCTCAATCCTGAACAAGTCAGTGTGTTATCACATGAACATCAATCATGAAAAAGTCAGTATGTAATCATATGTACCTCAATCATGAACAAGTCAGTGTATTATCATATCAACTCAATCATGAACAAGTCAGTGTATTATCACATGAACCTCAATCATGAACAAGTCAGTGTATTATCACATGAACATCAATCATGAACAAGTCAGTATATTATCACATGTACCTTAATCTTGAAAAAGTCAATGTATTATCATATGTACCTCAATCCTGAACAGGTCAATAAATTATCACATGTACCTCAATCATAAACAAGTCAGTATGTAATCATATGTACCTCAATCATGAACAAGCCAGTGTATTATCATATGTACCTCAATCATAAACAAGTCAGTGTATTATCACATGTACATCAATCCTGAACAAGTCAGTTATTATCACATGTTCCTCAATCATGAAAATGTCAATGTATTATCATATGTACCTCAATCCTGAACAGGTCAATAAATTATCACATGTACCTCAATCATAAACAAGTCAGTGTATTATCATATCAACTCAATCCTGAACAAGTCAGTGTATTATCACATGTACAGTCGTGGGACCGCACAACGCACCAAAATTAGCGTGCGCACACCGTGCATACATCGTTCACACACCGTCCGCACATCGTCCACACATGGTGCGCACAACTGTGCGATTTAGCAATCGTTCGCCCCGTTGTGCGCTTCTCTCCGCACAACTGTGCTATTTGGTATCATTTGTAGATCAAAATTACGGAATCACAAAAATACGGAAGGCTTGTATGCGATAATGTACAATGGGTATATACAAGTCAGTGTATTATCACATGTACCTCAATCATACACAAGTCAGTGTATTATCACATGTACCTAAATCCTGAACAAGTCAGTATATTATCACATGTACCTCAATCATGAAAAAGTCAATGTATTATCACATGTACATCAACCATGAACAAGTCAGTGTATTATCACATGTACCTAAATCCTGAACAAGTCAGTATATTATCACATGTACCTTAATCTTGAAAAAGTCAATGTATTATCATATGTACCTCAATCATGAAAAAGTCAGTGTATTATCACAAGTACATCAATCATGAAAAAGTCAGCGTGTAATCATATGTACCTCAATCATGAACAAGCCAGTGTGTTATTACATGCACTTTCAAGCATACATAAGTCAGTGTATTATCACATGTACCTCAATCATGAAAATGTCAATGTATTATCACATGTACATCAACCAAGAACAAGTCAGTGTATTATCACATGTACAGTCGTGGGACCGCACAACGCACCAAAATTAGCGTGCGCACACCGTGCATACATCGTTCACACACCGTCCGCACATCGTCCACACATGGTGCGCACAACTGTGCGATTTAGCAATCGTTCGCCCCGTTGTGCGCTTCTCTCCGCACAACTGTGCTATTTGGTATCATTTGTAGATCAAAATTACGGAATCACAAAAATACGGAAGGCTTGTATGCGATAATGTACAATGGGTATATATCTGTAATTTCTCATCACAATAATCAAGATTATTCAATTTCACAATGCGTGTTACACAGTATTACAGAGACCGTTAAGCTGTCAAGAATGAGTTTAGCTCCAAGGTAACAGAACAGGTAAATAACAATTTGATGAGTGTCCGGAGTTTTACCTGTACCTCAATCATGAACAGGTCAATAAATTATCACATGTACCTCAATCATAAACAAGTCAGTGTATTATCATATCAACTCAATCATGAACAAGTCAGGGTATTATCACATGAACCTCAATCATGAACAAGTCAGTGTATTATCCCATGTACCTCAATCATGAACAAGTCAGTGTATTATCACATGTACCTCAATCATGAACAAGTCAGTGTGTTATTACATGCACTTTCAAGCATACATAAGTCAGTGTATTATCACATGTACCTCAATCATGAAAAAGTGAGTGTAGTATCATATGTACCCAATCGTGAACAAGTCGTGTATGAATAATCGCTTAGGCTGTCCTTTAGTGCTACTTATGTTGCGCCATTTTTTAAGAATTTCTTAAAATACCGTATGGGAGAACGATTTATAGCAGTTAAAGTTAAACATCCGTGTAAAAGTCTCCATAGTAACTTACATTGTCTGTATCGCCCTCTACATTTTAAGGAAGATGGCTGAAGTCCTTGATAACAAGCATAAAGTGATGATTGACATATCATTGCCAATAACATACATTGTGTTAGGATCACAACAAATATTGCCTTTAGTCAACCAATGAGACCAAACAAGGGATGTAATGTTTTCATAACATCACTACCGTTGTTATGCTAATGACTCATATATGTATATGGCTATCAGTCCAAACAGCAGCCTTGACACCGTATCAATAGGTCTGAAAGATTATCTCTTCGACATCAGTATCTGCATAAATGCCAGCACGTTTTGTAAGGAAGAGTTCTTCACACCAATGTTAAATCATCAGCCTTACTTACATATAAGATACAGTCCACAGTACAACAATGTGACACATACATGTACTTGTACAAGCTAACACTTAACAGAACAGCTCCTCACGATAACATATAGCCTTTTTTCAGTCGTTGTGATCGTGAGACAGTATAAGACAGTATAATTATGATGCGATCCAATGTTTATTACTTTGACAAGTGAAAATGTCGTTTCCTCGAAAAATTGTACGACTGCTTTATTGAAAAGCTAACCATCCGTTACCAGAATATTGAAATATTCGCCATGTTAAAGAAACTTCCCTATTCGCTCCTTTTGAACGTTTCATGATTTTTGCTATTTGCCTCAACTGATTTGATATGTTAAATGTAGCTTGCTCGTTTTCATACTGTTAGGTTGTAACTGCCCTTAGTCAATAACAGTGGTTTATGTATTTGTTGCCACTGGTCGTATCTAAGAAACAGGAAACGAACGAGCTTTGTTATGGACATAAAATTTTATTCTTTTTTAATTCTTGAAAATTACAAATGCATCATTGAATCAATCCGCCCAATATTGATATAAGAAAGATCACAAGAATTATCTAACGAACGATACAGAAGTAATTATGGTTTATGGGAGGTAGAGCAGCTTTCGTATAGAAGTTTGTTTACACTTGTGAAACATTTGTTATTCTCCGTGATAAAAGTACGACTAAACATCCAAGTCCTATCAGTAATCCTTGCCAAATCATATAGCTGACGCTGACGTCAAATCTGAGATCTATTATTAAATCAGAAATGTCGAACAGGTACACGTATCATTTTCAGCTTTATCCCCCAGATCATACAAGCCTTCCTTCGTGTTATCCCTAATGCTGTACAACCAACTAACGCGTCACACTAATGCATACAACTTTATATAATAAGCCATTGAAAACACATTTAACCTATTTTTTATGTTATCTCTTGAGCTCTGACCCACTCGACATGAAGTTAAGATTTGCTGGCATTATGTCAACCACAGCTGCCGATTTCCACGACAAGAGGGGCGTGTATCTGGTTATTGGATGTTTCATCGAGACATAACAGTATCGCTCAGTTTCAAATTATTCAAACATTAGGATGGTGTCGTATCTAAAATCAGTTTGAATTAGGTCAAGATTATAAAGGATATGCTTTAATACCATCCTTACCATGTATTTACTCTAGAAGCATTACTATTTTCTACATGTTCGTTTCTTCATTGACATATCTGTGTGTATGTAAAAGATTTTTATCTGAAGTTGTCGAACCATCAGTTTTACACGTAGCGCATCGCACAAACACAACCATGCTGTAATAGTATTCTACAGTATCAACAGGTATACTTTCCTCTAACATGAGCTTCAAATACAATTATTATTTTACCAGAACAAAATATACTTATATTTCAGAAAAAAAGGAAGTTCCCGCAGACTTTCGGTATTTCATTGCACAACATTTTACCTTTGTTGAAATGTCAAATGACACACACACAGAATGATATTTTGAAATAATCGTTATATCTTTTGATACGCTAAATATAAAACATGGGTTGCAAGCTGTACCAGTGCCATGTAATTTCTGTAGGTAAAGGAAGAGTCTTATTTTTAAAGTTGTCCCAAGATTAAACTTAACAATACGTCGGCGAGAGAAAATTTAAAATAATGGAATACAACCATATAATTCCTTAAAGTTAAGATAAGATGTTTATAGTGGAAAATGAGTGCCGGTCGATTAAATATAAGATCTGAGACAACTGACCACCGGCACTATTTTTTCAGATGAAACGAATATGAAATTATAGTAAACGACGTATAATCGATATGTTTTATTTTTTCTTCATGTGGTCGAGTCGTGTAGTGGATAGCGCACTCAAGTTGTACCAAGACGGCAGGGTTTGATTTTCCCAATCAGACGTATTTGGTCACCTGCCCGACCACGTGTGTTTTCTTGTTTTCCTCCCATGTAATGACCACCGGAGCGCTTCCATCTAAGCCAACATTAATATTCAATGTAACCTGGATTATTTTTTTAATACTGTTACAAATTACAAAACAATATAGTCTATATTCCGACATGAAAAAGACATCGAGTTACAAAAGAACAGAAATGTCATTTTTGCATTATGTCGGATATCCGTTTCATAATAGCACTGTTTAAAATAGCTACGCTTATGTGATTGTTGTATATCTATTTCAATACAATACTTAATATTTATTATGTAAAGAAAGCACGTCCACATTGATAACAAACGTCACAACAACTACATATACACCGCCATCGGTCTCATTATAGCATTATGTAACAATTGGGTTTCAAATTTAAAACCGTTCGTATGAGATTATAGCAATGGATGTAATGAATGAAATATTAGTGGCGTATTCCTTTGTGTTGGATTTGAATATACGTTCAATTAATTTGATGCTTATAAAAGTAATAGAAAACTGTTATAATATATTGGTTTGGTTAACCTTTCTTTGTAATCATTGTTCTATAAACCACACACGTAGATCTAGTACATTCTGTCTGAGGTTTTGGTTCAACGCTGACGCACAATTAATGTTGTTTCAACCCATTCTTTTTTTAGATTTTTCTTGCATTTTTTTTCAACAAAAATTGACCACTTGCGTACAAACAAGATGAAAGCATTTATATATGTTATAGGAAATACAACTGCTTTGTTCATCGGATGTTCTGTGAAGGTGTAAATGGAGATAATGTCTTCCAATTCGGAAAATCCCATTGCCCTCATAAATTTAAACGTATTATTTCCTTTGTCATTTTTGGACTTCCCTGTCTAAGAGATAAAACATTTCAAAGTATACAATTGTATATGCATTTATTCCCATTCAAGAAATTAGAAATAAAAGATAATTATTTTTGTTTGTTTGCTCCTATTTTATTGTTCCAATATTAGCCTCGTATATTGCATAGGCAATATAATGCACGTTTTCTGCTAATAAAAGACACTCACACTGACAGAACTTCAATTTATTGCTCGTAGAGGTGTCTCATGATTCAACCTTTAAAAGCGGCATATATTTCTGTTTCTGTTAAGTGGTAGTCATGCACCATTTCACTAAATAGCAATAATACAAACTTTGCAGTATATCATTTTACTCTGGTAATATAATGAAACGGGCATGTGCCAGGTTTTTTTTATCAGTTATCAATCAATGTGATAAAACCTTTATGAACAGCAGTTTTGTTTTGAGTTTTGGGATCATGATATTAATAACCAAAGAAAATAATTTCTCATTACGGTAGTTGTAGCAATTAATTAAATGACTGCATTATATATCTTCGATCACTATAAAAAATTCAAATATATTTAAACCATTTGTGTATTACACTTGTGCTTTACGATGACATCGTGTGGGCATTTAGTGCAACCCTACAGCTGTTCAGTACATCCGAGTTTTGTAACCACGATGTATTGATTAGCTGTCACTTTACGAATGTAAAATGAAAACAAACTCTTCAAATGATTTTAATTATAAAGTAACGATACAGCTGTTATATTTGTTATCATAGTTACACCCCGATGCATGCATTAATAGAATGTCTATTATCTGTACACGAACATAAAAAACAAGCATCATAAAAAGATCAACATGCCATATTGTGTTTGATATTTGATTGTACATTGTATTTCAAATTTTTAGCTACATGTATATACATGTATGTGCATATACCGATACACACACGCTTGAACGATCTATCTTTGTGAATAGCGAACAAGCTTTAATTATCTATTGTATAAAATGAAACTTAAAGTTGATCACCTGCCGATATTACATTGGCTTATTTATAGAAATACTGCAAAAACAAATGTTTCAGCATAGGAGTGTAACTATGAAAAACTGAATCGTTCGTTTGAGTTTATTATATGATAAATGTACCACCATTTCAGGTCCTACATTGACAGCACTACAATACAAACAGATGCACTTATAACAACGATGGTTTTACTAAAGGAAATCCTGGACATCATAACAAAAGTGCCGCCATTTTGTTACCCAGAGGGCTGATAGAACACCAACATGGCTACTTTCAATATCAATCTTGCTCGCAAATTGGCTGATCTATAGTAACATAGCAATATATTTAACTCGTTTACAGAAGCAATTAATTAACACCGGAGAATTAAACATGTTTACATTTGGTTTTGTGTGTGGTAGTTAATAACACGCCCTGTGTGTACACAAACTCATCAGTATTTGCATCATTTTTACAATTGGACGGACATCAAACTGCACTGGTGTGATGTTACTCAGTTCATGTCGTGTGATGTCGTGTACTTGTCTCGTTTTCTATGTACTCCTGGGACATGGTTTAGCAAAACACTAATAACTTCAACTGAAGAATAAGACGCGGGTGAAATGGACTTTTCGTACAATACTTCCTACAAATTATACCTTTTATGTTTGTATATGAACTTTAGCACCCTATTGAGGCGCCTCCAGTCAACATCATCATGTCAGTCGGAAAACGGTCGATTTCTTGTTTATATCTTATAGTACGAAAGTCAGAAAAAATGCAATACGAATCCGAGTTGAAAATAAGTTATCGAGTCATAGACGCTGACTTTTCCTAATATTCTTTTAAAAAAAAGTGCTAGTCACAATGCTTTCTGATAATTAACCATTTGGGAAGTTCGGGGTAGCGTCTAGCAACAGTGATTGGGAGGTTTACATCAATTTGTGGCTGTCTGTTGGCAGAATGATAATTGGCGCCCTATAAGCTTATAGAATGCAGACAAGTCTTTGTATTCCCTTGGACATTGTATAAATGTTTTATGAACATGGAAAACACGACAATATCAACAGGAGATGTATCATATATTGATATTTTGATAAGAAAGCTGTGCAATAAACAAATCTGTTATCTGTAACTATGCCCTACTTACTTGTTTGATATTGTATCAAAATGAAATTTGTCATTTTGCAGGGAATATTACATGTAGCAAAGTAAATTTGGACAGTTATAAGTTATAAGAACTAACTGTTTATTTTAACTATCCCCTCCTAATATAACTCCAACTTAACTCTGCTTAAAATATAACCAAAATATTTATATCGGACAAATTTACATTGTGTGACTTAGACGTCAGAAATTTGATCAAAAGAAAAACAGCAAAGAATGAAAATCAATATTTACGACTAAATGTCATTTTCATTTCTCAACACAAATGCCTGTGCATACCAACTTACCCTCAATACAGTTTAACAACTAAAGAGGGCATCATCTAAATGAGAAAATAAGGAAATAGAGATCACCGAACATCGGTAAAGTGAAGTACATGAAGATGTCAAATAACAAATATATGGGAATTGGAATCAAGAGGAAAAGCGGTGTCACGATATGCTTTAAATTTTTGTCAAAATCCGTTTTATTTACAGACGGAATAATTTATCATTATATATAATTTCTCAGTCGATGTTATTTAAATAACTTTATTAGATAAAGTAACATGTAACTTTCGAAAACCTTCACATCGAAAACACTGAAAGTCATTTCACATAATATTATTTTTTTGTCATTGTACACATTAATATATTCCTTGTTTGTCTCTTACCCTAATAAGACTTACCAAAAAGAAACAACACATTTAACCATAGCTGTTTTCATTATATAGGAAAATATCTATGAATTGATGTAACAGGAAGGTATCAGAAATTCAGTAAACACTAAAACATTGCAAGCGTTCTATGATCTGGTATATTTCATATGGTCATGTTTTTGTTCTGGTTCATCGGTTGTGTCTGGTTTGATTGGTCAAGTCTCATCGATATGGCGACGTTTTGCCATGTTACTTTTCCATAAGTTTCATCAAGTCTGAAATTCCCACCTCAAGACAACTATATAAAGGAGCAAAGTAATTGGACCATACCTTTAGACATCAGACAAGAATATACCAAACAAAGAGAAAAGACAGAGATGCACTAAAGGAACCAGACCAGGAGACCGACCTTACCTGACCTACGAAAACAGACCAGAAGACCGACCTGTCTTACTAGCGACAAGAGACTAGGAGACCCACCTAGCATGATGAAGGACAGACCAGGTGACCGACCTAACCTGACTAACGAGGACAGACCAGATGACAGACCTAACCTGACTAACGAGGACAGACAAGGAGACCGACATAGCCTGACTAACGAGGACAGACCAGGGGAACGACCTAACCAGAATAACGAGGATAAACTAAGACACCGACCTAACCTGACAGACCAAAAGACCAAGATACCGACCAAGCATGATGGAGGACAGACCAGGAGACCGACCTTATCTGACTAACGAGGATTGACGAAGACACCAACCTAATCCGACTAACAGGGATTGACGAAGACACCAACCAAACCTAACTAACGCGGATTGACTAAGACACCGACCTTACCTGACTAACGAGGGTTGACTAAGACACCAACCTAATCTGACTAACGAGGATTGACTAAGACACGGACCAAACCCGACTAACGCGGATTGACTAAGACACCGACCTAACCTGACTAACGAGGATTGACTAAGACACCGACCTAACCTGAATGACGAGGATTGACTAAGACACCGACATAACCTGACTAACGCAGATTGACTAAGACACGGACCTAACTTGACTAACGCGGATCGACTAAGACACCAACCTAATCTGATTAACGAGGATTGACTAAGACACGGACCTAACCTGACTAACGCGATCAACTAAGACACCAACCTAATCTGATTAACGCGGATTGACTAAGACACCAACCTAATCTGACTAACGAGGATTGACTAAGACACGGACCTAACCTGACTAACGCGATCGATTAAGACACCAACCTAATCTGATTAACGCGGATTGCCTAGACACCAACCTATTCTGACTAACGAGGATTGAAGAAGACACCAACCTAACCTGACTAACGAGGATTGACTAAGACACCGACCTAACCTGACTAACAAGGATTGAGTAAGACACCGACCTAACCTGACTAACAAGGATTTACTAAAACATCGATCTAATCTGACTAACGAGACCAGATCATAGACACTGTTGAATACCGAAAATACTGGGTCTTATGGAAACCCATCCTTTGTTTTAAAGCGTTTTGAATTAAGGTTGGCTATCTATTGGGTAATACAAATCCTGTTAAGATGACCAGTATAAGTTAATGTGTCAGAAGTCAATGTGTTCACACAGAGCCGGTTATATATAGTTTCCTCGGCCATATGTATGTAAGGTCAGTCTCATAAACGTGTCCACCTCGAGGATATGACTGTCCAGCTGATCGAGATTTATGACGGACGCAGTCTGACAACACAATGTAGCATCTATTACCATTAGGGAGTGCGTGTGTTAGTGATGAAGTGCCAGACCAATTAAGCGACCACCAGGTGATACAGGAACCTCGGGTCATTAAAATGGAGCCCTATATCATGATTGTTTGTGACATTTCCAAAGTCTACAGCATCGCAGATGTTTTGCAATACTTTGATAGGAACGAAATCATATTTTCGATTGTTAATGTTTTTTAGATGACATCATTTAATGGTATACTTTATAAAACGTGTTGGAATACATGTCGTATTATGTGACATGTCAGACTAAGTATGATTAGGATTTAATGTGCAAAATGTATAAAATGTCACAGCCGACATAAAACGAAATGTACATGTACTATACTTACGATGTCTATCCCTTCATACACCCTCGATATTCCAGGGGTTACGTGTACAGTGTACTTTCGTTTTCTACACCCTTGTAGCATGTAATGATGAATTCGAAGGTTTGCGGTAAAATATTTGACTGGTTTAAGGAAGAAAATATCTGACCAAATGATAGGCTGATGCCTTTCCTTTGAAGATTACAGATCAAGTGTACCGTTACGATGCCGCTCGACTATTTTGATGTTACATTAAAGGATAAACCAGTGTACTTGTATTTATTTCGCCTTTTAGTCTGTGTTTTCTGTCACAAGCTTAATTTCAGAGTAACTAAATAAAGTATCGTATAAATACCAGGATTAGTTTCTCAGACTTTAATTTCTTCAGGAAACTCCTCGACTTCCCGATATAGAAAACAGTTCGGGTATTGACCAAGTTAAAATCACCTAACAAATCAACAATAGTGTAAGCTCAGGGACATTCCTATGGGTCCATCCTTCAAAGCAAGTAACGAGGAGTCTAAAACGTTGTTTTAAATTAACGTGAAAGACCAAATGCTAACAAAATCTAACCAATGCATACATAACAACAGGCCTAGGTACAGCCCATTATAATTGGTATGGATAGGCTTGTTGATTTATAACACAGCATTTTTTTATCACTTTCTATAAGTGGCTAAATTACAAATTAGAATTGACGATGTTTGTTTTAAAATAGTTTTTGGGGTTCAATAAAAGCGATGATTAATTATATAAGCTCTCTAGGGTTTATTCAAGCATTGAACTGTTTTTGTATGGTAATTATGATCTATTTGAATGACACAGCTTTGCAAGCAAACAACATAATGCGCGCTAGCACTGTTTCGCACTATTTCGTTCAATAGTTTGAACAGCGTATTGTCGCGTGCTGATTGGCAAACAAAGTAGTACTTTGAAATTTTAACAAACACTTCAATTTAATTCCACAATTTAGTATCAGTACAATTGCGTATGATATGTCTATAGGGTGATTTAAGTTTATCGATAGAACTCTGAACTGAAAGATAGATTTTAAATTGTTTCGATTTTTCCCCGGAACAAATTTCGCGCATGGACAAATACAGTGAACACCGTAAATCCGACCTTGCCCTCCACGAGGGAGTTATTTTTGGAAGTTAATTCGAACTTTTCTCTTTGCTAATTTTGTAAGAATTTCAGGCGTGAATGTATTTGTTGATTGTATGGGAACCTGACAACAGTCGGTAGATTCTATAACAGCATCGTTATTTGACATGTAATCAGAAACTGAGGAACCGGGGGTCCGAGACGGGTGAAACTGATAGCGTTTGAAGTGAGTGATCTTGCGACGGAGCACAGGTTCGTTACAAATGTCTGAAATGTTTATGTGTGCTGTGACTCTTATCAGTAGGTCTGTAACATATGTGTCAGTAAGTCTATAGAATATGTGTATTCAGACATTTGTAATGAACCCCTGTTGATCAGTGCAGTGTAACAGACGATATTTCTGATAAATTGCATGAGCGTTAAAATTGTTTCCATTGCCGGCATTGGTGATTTCAACCGATGTGCATTTTGTACGATATTGCAGACCTTGGTCTTGTTTTCGTTGTAATAAAAGTGTTTTTTATTTTATTTTTTATTCTGCACATAAATTTACAATGACATTGTCAAATCTCACAATGCCCNCGTCACGTCAATCAGGGAGTGGACAATTACACACAATATAACATCAGATTGCTTAGAAATCAATCAAAGTGTTTACTTCTTGTGAAAAAGAAACTATATATATATTAGCGATGGGTGTAAACATAAATTGAAAAGTCATTAATTTATGGGGGTTTTCCTCCTCATCGATTTTAAACATACATGACGAACAAAACATGTGCAACGCTACATTAGAAAGAAGAATATTAAATAGATCATGTATGTGTGGACTTCATCCGAGTGCCAATTTATCAATATCTATAACGATATCCTGGGATTAGTATCACCGTCCAGTGCTCAGGGGATATCTGTATAGTGTCGAATCACCCGTACACACCACAACTCGTCAGCTTGGTTTGACATTGACCTTAGTGGTTAATTACATATATCTAATGCTAATGTAGAATGTATAAAATTAATAACTTCGTGAATAAAGTAGTCTTCTGTGACTTCGCTGACCACATTTAAGCTGTTCTTTTAAGGTAATCTGTAATAGGTTTTGGATTAGAAAAATCTCCAAAATGATAAGAGCAAAATGTAATATTATAAAGTGATACGTAAACAGTTATAAAAGGCAACAAAGGCATTGTACTTGAATTTCACGGTTGTCCTGACAAGGCATTGACAGCACTTTGATTGTTTTAATCTTTTGGCATGTATGTAAAACCTTTTTTTGTATATTCATGCATTGTTTCCATAGCAATAAATGAACCTAATCAAAGCCTTTACAGGCACACAACCAACACACTCACCAACCAAAAGAAAACCGAAAGAATCCTTTATTTCATTCATCCTAAATGTTCGGAAATATTGAAACACTTATAGTTGGACATATGTACTGCACCTAATTTACCATTCGACTACAGACGTATGAATGTTACCGATGATACTGAATGGATATTGTATGACGAAATATTCCGGCAATCAAATTTAATGTTTTTTGATATCGAGTGAATAATAGTGATACTGTCTAATTGGTCATATGTATATGGTCCGGAATAGCAAACATACTCTTAGTGATGCTAGCAAGTTTCGATCGAACTCATCTACAGCTTATAGTAATGCATTTTCTTAATAACATCTATTTGTCCATAGGGACACATACTATTTTTTCCATTTACAGAGAATTGAAAAGGATATAGGTTCGGGCGCTGTTGCTACAGGGAATAGCCAGGGTGTGTCGTAGCCATTATGAACTAAAGACAATATAGCAATTCCGTACGAGTGGACGCTTTAGGCCTGACCATTCCCCGGAATACGTCGCCTGCTGATGGTACAGATATCATTGCCCAACCTTTTTCATTGTTAGCCAGGCATAAACTGTAGATAAAAATCAACAGCTTTCGGAGATTGTCTGCGTAATTACAATAAATAGTTATAATTATTTGTGGCATAAGTGATAAGTCTGAATTACTGATGATATTGACATTAACTTCCATATTGCTTTCGATAACGACATAAAGTTCCTGTTAGGTTCATTACCGTTACTCGTGATAGTACGTTTTATTCTCCCGTTAAACGCGTTTCAAATACAAAGGTACAGACAAACGAACTTTCTATTAAGTACAATTTGATGTAAGGAATCCCTCAAAGGCAGTCTAGATTCTTTTATCAAATAGAACTGTTACTTATATTTAAATATCACCAGATTTGTAAAATATATACATGTATTTTGCAGATTTCATAAAAAGTTGACTTTTATGGAGACACAGAAACCGCCAGACGTTAGTCTTTTTAGTTTGCTCTGTTATGCTCTCTAAAGGTAACTAAACGAGATGAATCTGCAGTGACGGTATGGCAATGATACGTTTGACATTATTCCAACGATATATCAAATCAATAAGATAAGAACTATGAATATAATGCGCCTAGTACAATGTACATAAGTAGTGTTTGGAGAGGAGTTATCGGTATGAAGTGTATTTTAGCAGGTACCTTATTTTGACATGTATTTCCTTTACAAAAGCATTTTTCTTCCGATAGCCTTTAAGCTTAGTCTGCTGCAATAAGGATATTTTAGTAAATATATATTTAGAGAGAGAGGATATTTAATGGTGTCTTCAGTAGAAACAAATATATTCCACGAGTGTGGCTAATATTTTGATTTTTTTCAAGAGTGGAAAAAAAATAGCCAAACGAGTGAAATATATAACATATTACTAAAGACACCATTAAATTTTCTATTCATTACATTTTTAAATAATATAACATGAAAATTGTATTGCATTAGAAAAATGCGGAAATCAGAAGCGTAATACATTGTAATTAGCGCCATGTTCTAATGACGTCACGCTTGACAACAAGGCTGCACGCCATTTAGAATAGGATTCACGGCAACGCAATTCCGACGTTTTCTGTTATTTTCATGTATGATTGCTTATAAAAATGTTATTAATTGCATATTTATGTAAATACTTAAATGTGTGTACCAAACATTTACCGTAACGACCACTTATTCTAACGTCGCTTCATTTGAATCTGAACAAAAAAAACGTTGCCTTTGAATCCAGCGAATAGAAGATACCGTTATGATTTGTCAATACCAAAAAGTGATATTTTTACACTGTGAAAGTATGACTTTTGATATTTGTCACAGTGTGAAAGATATCAGTTTTATCAAATTGATACGATCCGATATTTTATTGGTAAAAATGTAATAATTAGATATTATTATATGACCATTTTGATATCACACCCCATATCAGCCCGAGAGTCCTGATATCAGCCAGAGGGACGAAGGCCCGAGGGCTGATATCAGGACTCGAGTTTTATCAAATTGATAGGATCCGATATTTTACTGGTAAAAATGTAATGAATATATATAAGCTTATGCTCAGCTTGAGAAGGACTCGCAACATTTTCAAAATGAATTACATTAAGTCCATGTTGTTAACGAATCTATATCAATTCCTACCGATATTAAATTCACCCCTGCTGCAGTCAAAATATACATGTACGTCCATCTGATATCTGATCAGTTTTAAGTCAGGTGAATAAAAGTTCACCTTAAAAAGAGGGCGAAATTACATGAGTTCGACATATATTGCGTTTTGGGTATCGTCAACGAAGTAGAAAACGCTTATCCTTTCGAAACACTTTGCCATATTTTCCTTCAATTTTGTCTGTGGTTTCCGTGTATTTTTGTTTTATGTTGCACTTATTTCATCAATTCTGAGTTCGGATAACGACTTTGTTTACACGTTAGCCTTCTACTGATATTTTTTAAACAGCTTCGGAAATACACTAAATTATATTTATTTGCACTTTGTTTTAACTGTGAAAGTCATTCAAAGATAATTGATGCTGCCTTGGAGATGTGCCCTAAAAAAGAGTTGCAACATTCCGTGATCAAACTGGTCCTGGGGGTGCGATTGGAAGTAAGACATGTTCATTTTGTAAATACGTCGATAAGGACAGATCCATATATCACATGAAGCAATTGTTTTATGTCTTAAATTTGTAGCCTGTTTTAAAGGAACAGATTTAGTACAGCCGACTTTGACATGAACATTGTATATAAGTACCTACTTGTTCTATAATTACATGCCAGTGAAATAAGTTTGAAAGCTTAACAAACTCGATTTTATATTTGAATTTGATACAGGTATTGATAAACGAAAGTCACGTTTGATAATATTTTAGTTTGTACAAGAAATAATTTAATTTTGAACTGCTGACTTCCTTGAATTGACAATAAAAATCGAGTTGAATTTACATATGCATTGATGTCGAAAAGAGACGTTGTGACTTCTGTAAAATTATAAAAAGTTTGATTTTACTATCTTATTTTTTTATATATATAATATATTACAAAGATGATGCAAAGTAAGGCTAAATACAAAACATATCATAATATAATTATTATATTGCATTTCTTGGACTCTCATATCCGCAACTTAAAAAAAAAGAGGCAAATAATGAATAAGGGACCGACGATAATAATTAACTGAGATGGGCTACTTCATGTACAAACAGTTCATAACAAGAGCAAGTCGCTTTGTCACAGTGCACAAAACACTAATCAATCAATCGTTATTAAGAGTGAGAAGCTAGATTAAGGTGTTGAAAATGAGTAATTGAAAACGTTAGAATAAATATTTATGATAAGAATCATGTTTACATACAATACAGAAAATTGGTTCCTTTAAACATTGCATTTTTTATATTATCGAACACTCGAGCTGAATACACTGGTCTCTAATGCTGCTGAGAAACAGGGCCCTTTAAATATTTTGTGTAATTGAACAATCGTGATAGACCGGGACAAAATTAAGTTAAACTACACTCAGTGCCCGGCGCTAGTTTCAATAGGAGAAATTGATAACTGTTGGCATTATTTTGACGTATGAACAGCCTAATTGATAATACCGGTGCTATCGATTACAAATGGCGATGGTAAAGAGACAAGGGTATCCTCGGGCAAAACGGTTGATCTGGGATCAGCACGTACCGGCTCTCTCTCTGTGGCATGTTAAAGCTAAACAACACACTATCTACATGCTACGAATTGAGCGTTAATATATATCGCTTGCTAGTAAGTCTATAGCATTTCTTTAATATATAGTCCAAGAAACTCGACAGGGCTTTAATCAAAACTTCTGCTTTACCGTATACTGTGTTATAGTGGCACGCAGTAGATTTAGCATGCGTATATATACAGTTTACGTATACTGGCGGGGTAACCTGTTTGTATGTGGACGATGCACGCACGAACAAGTGTCCACATTTATCGGATACCATAAATGCAATATTTGAGGAGGTAAAACGTCTAGCATAATATAGCATTGATTGAAGGACAATCAGAGGGAGGTTTTTTTCTCGTGCAGAAATTGTTCTGGACTATAAACTATTGAACTAAGTACGACATGTACTGAAGAAAAAAATCCTGTTTTGGAAAAAAAAACTGAACTTTTTAAACCAATCTGTTTTATAATTGGTGAACATTTCCAGAGAAGTAAGCAACACCAGAAGACTTTGTTATTCTAATTGTGAGAAAATGGAAGAAAAGCTGGAGACGTTCTGCAATAAAACTCTGGATGATTTGGAAAATTGCACAAAGCGGTATTCAAGAATGGTTACTGTGATGAACGGGACCCAGGAGGCTCATTCCGGACCGGAAGCTGTGATCGTTCCACTGTGTTTTGGCGTTGTTTTCGTCATCGGCATCATAGGTAATTTATTTCTTTTATACTATGTCCTACGCAAAAGGCGTTTGAATACGCCTCACAATTGCTACGTGGTAAATTTGGCGGCAGGGGACATCGTCATGATCACAGTAGCTCTGCCCTTTATTTCAACAATTTACACTACTGTTGAATGGCCTTTTGGAGAGACAATATGTAAACTAAGTGAATTTGTACAAACTCTTTGTACAGGTGTCACTATATTTTCAATAACGGCACTAAGTATTGAACGTTACCTTATATTGTCAGTAGCTGAGCCATCGGGGAGAAATAAAAAGACTCTGATAGTCATTATTTTGATTTGGATATTTGCTTTGATATTGGCCATACCAGACTTGGTGTCAGCTAACATTGTCATAGGGGAGCCTGGATCACTGGAGTTCTGCTTTCTGTATCGTCCTACCTGGTCCGAACTCTATGCGCAGACTCTAACTATTGTTAAGCTCCTGTTCCTGTTCGTTCTACCGCTACTTATTCTGACGCCATTCTATATCATGATTGTTTTGACACTATTGAAAACTGACCGCAATGGACATTCGATAAACAGCAATGGAGCCATTCCTCTCAATTCAGAATCAAACGTTAGTCAAGATTATGGACAAAAAATGGCCAGACATAGAAAGATAGTAGCTATTCTTGTCATGTTTCTTGTAGCTATGTTTGTACTTTGCTGGTTACCAAGACATATTTTTTTGATATGGTTCCATTTCGTGCCAGGACAATTTAGTCACTTTTGGAATGTTTTTAAAATTACAGGATTTTGTTTAATGTTCGCCAACTCCGGTATCAATCCGTTGGCATTTTTGCTTTTCGACTCTGGTTTCCGCCATTTTGTTTCATCATGTGACTGGTGTAAATCGACTTCCTATCGACCGGAAGTGTTTGAAGATTGCACCAGTGGTGCCAAACAAACCATTGTGCTAACAACAATGGCGCATGACCGCAAAAATAGCTGTGAGGTTTAAACAATGTACATTCGATTTTTCTTAAATATATTTCAACTAATTTAAAACATTCATGTCAGTAGTTTTTGGTCATTTAATTATTTAATGAAAAGTCACTATATAAATATATCGTTTTGGAATTTACAAACATATTTTTCTGTCATGGAAGGTTCCTAATATTTTTCTATAGTAATGGATTAAAGTAACACAATTCAAATTTCTAATTTGTAATGAACAAAATTACAAAAGGTGTATTTAATTCAAACTTATATTTGATACATAAGGACTCGTTGTATATTTTTTCTTATGTTTGAAGTAAATGTGTTTTGATTTCGTCTGATGTATTTTTGCCTTCATTTCTATACAAAGTTTAAATGTTACGCTTTCAATGATTAACTCGTTAGTTCCGTCCTTTAAAGACTGCTTTTGTCTTTAAGTTGATCTCATTTAAACAGGAAACGTAATTTTCAGATGTTAGTCTTTTAAAAATGATATGGTTATGTCTATTTATCTTTTAAACATAATAATTTTAATATAGAGTTTGCTTCTGAATACACTACTTCTCAATGTGTTTAGTAATATGTATTGTGATGTTAGGGTATTTTTAACCTAGTGTGAAGATTTGTTCTCGGTATCACGCACAACCTCTGGTTTGGATGATTATTTACTTTTATTACATACTTACTAATAAATACGGGTTTTTTGTATATGTGATACGACACAATTGCTCTAACCCATATCAGCCCTCGCCGTATCACACCCCAAAACCCGTATCAGCCCCCGCCGTATCACACCCCAAAACCCATATCAGCCCGCAAAACCCATATCACACTCCATTTGGAAAAAAAATCTTTTTTCAATATTTCAAAAATGAAAATAAATCATAAGATAATAGTTTTTATTAGTAAGTATGTAATAAACAGAATAAAACACGCCTTTTTCCATATCACACCCAGTATCAACCCTCGACCAATATCAGCCCGCGGGCCTTCGGCCCTTGGGCTGATATTGGAGTCTCGGGTTGATACTGGGTGTGATATGGAAAAAGGCATGTATCATTCTCTATGTATTCTAACCCATTATTTCATCCTCCTTAGCAATTAAAACTTGTCACGTATGTAAATATGCATGTATATATACTCTTAAAACTGATACTAAATGAAGACTGGTTTTACCAAAGTACCATATAAATAATTGTAGTTGGCCAACGTGTTACAATGTTGTTCATTTTTTATTCGACTTTATGATATTGTAAAAATTATATTTTGCATGGCTGTGGTCTTGAGCAATGTTTAATCATGTCGTGTTTATATTGAAATATATACCAATTTGCATTGTACAATGTAGTTAAATTTTTGTGATTCGAAAATATTACAAATATGTTCTATTTGGTATTGAATTTTATTAAACATTATAACGAATATATGTATATACACATATATATTACAAATGTTGTACGTTCATTTTATTTTGTTCCGTTTTATTTTATCAGTGAGATCATAGTTACCTTATGTTAAATTTAAATGGATGTATTCCATATAAATGCGGAAACCGTGAACTATTACTTCGCAAACAGTTTCATGCATATAAGTATGCTCCGGTTTTTGCTGTCGGTGCGTGATAAGAGCCTTTTGAGACTTAGATCAGTACTATTTAAATGCTTTTTATGTATTATTGTTATATTAATCCCTTTTTAATCAATGAAATGCATGCCTAATATGTCAAAATCATTGCCTTTCTTTGCTTGCCGGGATCTGGAGAATTTTTGCCCTCGGCATAGCATTGTAGGGCAGCAGTTTTCATGACATTTCAAGACAACAGTTTTGACTGCTTCCAAAAAGACATAAAAAACGGTACATTTTTACGTCAAAATCGCCGAAGAATTTAACTCGATGTATGTTTGTGATGTGTAGTAATCTAGCAAAACTCTCTTCCATGTTAAGTGGTATAAACCACATTCAAACCCAACGTCAATCATATTTTAACATGGATCATTACAGATGTTGTCAGACCATGCACTGAAAGGATTACATAGTAAAAAGTTATTGACTAAACATTTGTAAATAATCAAAGTAAATGTCGTAGAGAAAATGTTGTGTTTTATTACATGCTGTAATTGATATTCATGTAAATATTGAATTTCAAAAGTGTTATTGGTACATGTAAGTTAACAATAATCAACCTGATATTTGGTATAAGTGTTTATGCTTAAATGTATCATTTGAAATATATGTTTGTATTGCAACATGACCATATTCAAACAGATGGGGGTTTTTCTGCAGCAAACAACAAATGAAAGCTTTCATCAAATTATATTTAGAAATCGTTTACAGATTGTGATTATGCAAGCATCAAAGAAATTTTAAAGAAATACATATAATATAATACTGTATGTATTTAACAGACAACATAACTGTCAAACGGATGCTTTTTGCACTTCAGCTAAGTGTCTTAGTGAATACTTATACACATCAGTGTGTAGGCGAGATTTTCAGCCTATGCCATTTTGACTAACAATTTGATTGGATCAAATTACATTATCGTGTCTAAACATGAAACTGTTCGTGAACCGATGCCAACATTCGTCAAAACACATTTTTCAATTCAGAGATTAATTAATCTTTAATTTGTCATGAAAAGGAGGTTTTCTTCTTCTTGTTCTTCTTTTGTTTTTGTTTTTGTATTTCATATTCAAATAATCACATTACAGAATGCTTTGGTAGCACCACGATATGCCATCATATGACAAAACTGAAAACAGTTTTAAATCGATTTTTTTATGAAATCGATTTGAAACAAAATCTTACCAACGATAGCTATCATTGCTAGGGAAATGTGCTATCAAAGGAAGAATTATCATAATTTTTTTAGATTTTTGCCAAATAATATTTTTCTTAATATTTCCTGTGATTCTGTGATTTTTTTAATGTAATAATCAAATTCATTTACGAACCTTGTATACCTATATCAATGTTAATTGTCACATTTTCACCCAACATATGTGTACCCAAATTATATGTACCGTCTTTATTGATTTTTCATTAGAATGTGACACTCACTTTTTTTTCATATCAATTTGAACATCGTGCCATCTAAACGAGTAAGGGAACTATAATAAATGTGTTATGCCGTTGGTTCAACAGTGACAAATATCCCATCTGAACGCATGACATCTTTGGAGGTGACAGATATACCATAGTAACGCATGACATCTCTTTGGAGGTGACAGATGTGCCATAGTAACGCATGACATCTCTTTGGCGGTGACAGATATGCCATAGTAACGCATGACATCTCATTGGCGGTGACAGATATGCTATAGTAACGCATGACATCTTTGGCGGTGACAGATGTGCCATAGTAACGCATGACATCTTTGACGGTGACAGATATACCATAAGAACGCGTGATAACTGTGACAGATATACCATAGGAATGCGTGGTATCGATGGCAAGAAACTGTGACTGATATACCATAGTAACGCATGATATATTTGGCGGTGACAGATATACCATAATAATGCGTGATAACTGTGACAGATATACCATAAGAACGCTTGATAACTGTGACAGATATACCATAGTAACGCATGATATCTTTGGCGGTGACAGATATACCATTATAATGCGTGATAACTGTGACAGATGTACCATAGTAACGCATGATATCTTTTGCGGTGACATATATACCATAAGAACGCGTGATAACTGTGACAGATGTACCATAAGAACTCGTGACATCTTTGGCGGTGACATATATACCATAAGAACGCGTGATAACTGTGACAGATATACCATAAGAACGCGTGATAACTGTGACAGATATACCATAGGAATGCGTGTTATCGATGGCAAGAAACTGTGACTGATATACCATTGTAACGCATGATATCTTTGGCGGTGACAGATATACCATAAGAATGCGTGATAACTGTGACAAATATACCATAAGAATGCGTGATAACTGTGACAGATATACCATAAGAATGCGTGATATCGATGGCAAGAAACAGTGACAGATATATCATAGGAATGTGTGGTATCTATGGCAAGAAACTGTGACTGATATACCATAGTAACGCATGATATCGATTGCAAGAAACTCTGTCAAATATACCATCCGAACAGGACATAACTAGAGCAAAAACTGTAATAGTATCTTACAATTGTTAATATTACATAGTTTATCTGCTTTGGTAATATTGTCATATACTGTTTAAGAATTCTTGGCCAGACCCTAAATGGTATTATAACTGTATGTGTATTTATATTATTATCTCTTTGTAAATATTTCACTTTTTCTAACTTTTTTACAAGATAACGTGTAATATAATTGATTGTACGTTTACATACATTAATATTGTCAGTCAATATCAAAGTCGAAGTTTGTTTTCATATGCCATAATATTGTATTGATATTGTTGTGTTGTAATTGTCTGTCTTCTAAAGAATTCTGTCTCTTGGTTTGACAAGTAACATCATAGCAGGTGCCATATGGAATGAAAACAGTATTTATCCTTCTGGGACAGATGTTTCAGCCTCCATTTTGTATGTTTGTTCCAATAACAAAATTTCTTTAGTGTTTTCCTCTCCTGGATTCTGTTGGTTATCTATTTTATATTGACTTCGGCTTCCTTTAATCATTTTTCATTCGTAAATGTAAGATTCAGGTCAAGTGATATATTTGTTGCTCGCTCATGAAAACAGAGTTGTCGTCCGCTACCAAAAATACAAGTTAGTTTGAACGACGTTGTCAGTTGTAATGACATCATCATATCCTGATACTTGCAACATTAATATATAACCGAATTTATCTGTTCGGAACATATTTGAAATAAATATAAAGAAAACCTATATATCTGATAAGGTGAAATTTAAAAAGGAAAGGAAATAGACTAAAGATAGTCAACACCCAATGACGAAGTCGGAATCCAAAATCGATACAAAAAACGATAGGAACTTGAGAGGCGTCTGACAAAATGAATGACTTCCCAATAAAATAGAGGCGAAAATGATCGAGTCACCTATCCATATGGCTCCTGTTAAATCTTTGGGCTTTTTTTTATGTCGTACGAATATAGCATTTGCATAATGACAGGTTTAACAAATAATTGTGTACAATGTATTTGTCAATTAAAACCATTTACAAGTGTAGCTGTGAAAATGTTATTTGTTGTCAGGTGGATAATTAATTGTGTGTTTATCATTTGTTTACAATATTATATATATTTTAATAGTTATCACATTTGATAAACCATTTAGATCATGAAGAAGGGAATATTAGGATCAAAAGGTCAGAAATTTAAAAGGTAAACAACCATAGCGCAAATGTTTAGGAAATGATTATCGGAGATATAACCACAAAGACATTGAGACGACGGGAACATAAAAGACATCCCATTCAATGAAAAAGGCATTTGAAATAAATAACTTGATTATTTAAACAATATATTTATATTTTAACTTGAAAGATGACCATAACACACAGATAATTAAAGTAATATTTGGTAATAAATATATGAATCAAATTTAAATGTATGATATTTGACCGCTTGTGGTATTGAGCATTCGGGAGATGTGAGATTATCGATGAGTTAGGTGAGGTAGTTGTAGGTCTAGTTAAAGTCGCCTATTTTTGTACAGGCGTTTACGACACAAACGCATTAGCATGAACAAATCTTATTTCAGCATGCTGTATTTTTACTCGGCTTTTTCATCCGAATTATTAAAACATATGCATATTCACATCATGAAAAAACATAATGTGTAAAGAAATATTTTACGACCAGCATTACGACAAGAAAATATAACCATCAATATCAAACCTTGTAGTGGTAATCAAATATCAGAAATACTAAAACAGAATGATCTAAATTCATTACATTCAAAACTTTATCCTAAGACCAAATAATTTTGAAATGCGGTCAAAAATATGTGAGATAAGCTAAAAGGAAGTTACTGTTTGGTATATTAAAAAAAAGTTTTTCGACCAACCAATGAGATTTTTTTCTGTTTATGAACTTGTAGATTATCATAAATATACCAATTTCATGTGAATTATAAATACATAAATAAAAAGGTATTTGTGTCGAAAAGTGTTTTCTTATGTTTATCTATTTTGAACACATTTGAATCTATCATATATACATCACTTATTGAATCCAATTTCCTTATTACGCCACTAGAATCGGTGTCTTAAAAAAACCTGTTGGTTCAAACGGATTATTGTGGTTGAAGATGGAAACGGTTTTACGAATGCTGGCCGAGTACTGCCTAAGGTAAGCGCGCCAGAGTCCAACAGAAAAAACCAGGAACCCTGTTACAGTTGCTGGGTTGACTGAAGCAAAACTTGTATTGCACATGATATTTGACTGTGTATCTGAGAACACTTAAGAGCAAAACTGTTATGCGTATTCAGAATCGATGAAACTAAGGCAACAATTATAACATTTGCATGAAGAACATAGAAACAGTGCAAGTAGAATATGATGGGGTGTTAGATAAACATATGGTCTTATATAAAATTAACGTGGTCAAAAACTCCTTGCAGAGTGTCCTAATAAGTTCTGCGATAAATTCAACCTTCTTATGAAAACAAAGGCAATTCTTCAATGGGAGGGGTACCGTTTTCCCCCAAGTCAACAGCATGCTAGGAGATCTTGCTGCCACAGAACTCAACAATGTCGATGAAGGAACATTAAGAATTTTACTTCTCCTCACAATTGTATTCAAAGTATATCTCTTCCTGACCTTTGTCGTTCTTATAATAAAAGAGGCTCCTAAACAGCTAATACTTATGCATTTGTGTCATCTTACGCCTTAAAACAAGAGATAGAATGCCTCCTTTCAGCTTTGTATGGCGTGTAGTAGCAAACAAACTCGACACGCCGAATGTTCCAATGTAAGATTTGCTATCTCGATAGAAGAGCAAAATGGATACTAATACTGAAGCAAGTTAGATTTATGCACCAAGCCCCAAGAACATGAAGTAGACCTTGACTTTGGTCCAAATTTCCAATGTCAATAGAATACAGCTTTCATCTGGAAACAATATATGTTTGGTGAGCATGACCATATTACAAGTATATGCATGTAAAAGTTCAATTAAGATTTAAATTTAACTGAAGATTCTTAAATGCCTGTCCATCGGTAGATCCACTATTACTCAGGAACCAATTGTAGCATCTGGGTCGACTGGAGCAATGCAGGAGAGCTGTGCGAAATTGTTAACCGGGAAGCCGATCTTGATCTACCATATGTGGCATTCTTACACTTGTAAAGAGATAATACTGGCCTCAACATCGGTCCATCGAAAGCTCAATCATTGTATGACCATAGATATTGAGTCCTCTTCGTAGATTGGAGCAATACCTGTTTTTTTACAGAAATATTTCACTTATTACTACCAAACCGCGGTTTACAAATCAAATACATTGAGTACATTGTACAGACTGAAAAGGGAGCATGGGAGAGGAAGCAATGCCGAATATGTGTTCACACGTCATCGTCAAGAACATGGATTAAAAACACATATTCTTTGATTTTTTGTTACTATGTTTTTCTAAGGAGAAATGATAAAACGTACACAGAAACGTATGAACTGTATCAAAACCAAATACTTTATTGACCAACAAACGTCGAGGCTCACTTATCGTCAGGTGACGATTATGGCAAAAATACTAAATTTTAGAGTTTAGTCTAGACAACACATCTGCTGAAACATCGTGTTACCAATAAACACCTCTACATTTGGACAAAACCGTTGGGGCTCCCCATAACACGTAGAATATCAGCACATCCACATAGATCTGGAGCTCCCAAAAACACAGTATATCAGCACATCCACAAAGACCTGGAGCTCCTAATAACACAGAGTATATCAGCACATCCACATAGACCTGGAGCTCCCAATAACACAGTATATCAGCACATCCACAAAGACCTGGAGCTCCCAATAACACATAGTATATCAGCATATCCACATAGACCTGGAGCTCCCAATAACACATAGTATATCAGCACATCCACATAGACCTGGAACTCCCAATAACATATAGTATATCAGCACATCCACATAGACCTGGAGCTCCCATTAACATATAGTATATCAGCACATCCACATAGACCTGGAGCTCCCAATAACACATAGTATATCAGCACATCCACATAGACCTGGAGCTACCAATAACACATAGTATACCAGCACATCTACAAGGCCTGGAGCTCCCATTAACACATAGTATATCAGCACATCCACATAGAACTGGAGCTCCCAATAACACATAGTAAATCAGCACATCTACATAGACCTGGAGCTCCCAATAACACATAGTATATCAGCATATCCACAAAGACCTGGAGCTCCCAATAACACAGTATATCAGCACATCCACAAAGACCTGGAGCTCCTAATAACACATAGTATATCAGCACATCCACATATACCTGGAGCTCCCAATAACACATGGTATATCAGCACATCCACATAGACCTGGAGCTCGCAATAACACAAAGTATATCAGCACATCCACATAGACCTGGAGCTCACAATAACACAGTATATCAGCACATCCACATAGACCTGGAGGTCCCAATAACACATAGTATATCAGCACATCCACAAAGACCTGGAGCTCCCATTAACACATAGTATATCAGCACATCCACATAGCCCTGGAGCTCACAATAACACAGTATATCAGCACATCCACATAGATCTGGAGCTTCCAATAACACGTAGTAAATCAGCACATCCACATAGACATGGAGCTCCCAATAACACAGGGTATATCAGCACATCCACATAGAACTGGAGCTCCCAATAACACAAAGTATATCAGCACATCAACATAGATCTGGAGCTCCCAATAACACAGGGTATATCAGCACATTTACATAGAGTCCTTACATTAGGCAGTATATGCCTCTTTGCATGCAGAAATAACCTAATGATAAACCTAAAAATGTTCATATGTAACCTCTATATCAAGCACATCCACATAGACCTGGAGCTCCCAATATCACAGTATATCAGCACATCCACATAGACCTGGAGCTCACAATAACACAGTATATCAGCACATCCACATAGATCTGGAGCTCCCAATAACACATAGTATATCAGCATATCCACAAAGACCTGGAGCTCCCAATAACACAGTATATCAGCACATCCACATAGATCTGGAGCTTCCAATAACACATAGTAAATCAGCACATCCACATAGACCTGGGGCTCCCACTAACACATAGTATATCAGCACATCCACATAGCCCTGGAGCTCACAATAACACAGTATATCAGCACATCCACATAGACCTGGAGCTACCGATAACACATAGTATACCAGCACATCTACAAGGCCTGGAGCTCCCATTAACACATAGTATATCAGCACATCCACATAGCCCTGGAGCTCACAATAACACAGTATATCAGCACATCCACATAGATCTGGAGCTCCCAATAACACAGGGTACATCAGCACATCCACATAGACCTGTCGCTCCCAATAACACATAGTAAATCAGCACATCCACATAGACCTGGAGCTCCCAATAACACAGGGTATATCAGCACATTTACATAGAGTCCTTACATTAGGCAGTATATGCCTCTTTACATGCAGAAATAACCTAATGATAAACCTAAAAATGTTCATATGTAACCTCTATATCATATCTTCTGAAATTAGTTTATTTTCAGTATATGACGGGACGAAGCACGACTGAAGGGAACTGTTAATCACTTTCACTGAACGATGTTAATATGGTCATCACGTTCTTACGCGGATAGAAAGGATTATAGAATTAAAGGGTTTATTATGATACACCAAATAGGGACACCTTATACAGGTATAATGCTTCCCCTGATTTTGGTTATTAATTATCCATCTTATAGTGATTATTATTATTAAGTTAATTGTGATGATTTTGATACACATACTAGTCACTGATATTACTGACCTGGTTATGATAACCACTGTATTATGACACACTTATCCATATGCTTTATATACTTTAACAAGTCGTTTAATGAAACACTAAAACACAAACAATGCTCGCAGAAAGAGCTGACATCAATTTTACTATGTACATGCATTTAACATTGTTTAACAAAGTCGTAAATAGAATAGCATAGAGCAAAAAAAACAGAAAGCAAACATTATTGCTGATCAATTAAATGTTTTTTTTATTTGATACCTATACTTTTGAAACGGTAGATCAATATCCACGGAACACCTTAAGCACGGGTTTAGCGCAGTAGAGTGACATGATCAGTAGCGTGAACTCGGGCACCACTACCTAATGAAATTTGCTAGATTACACAAATTTTAATTTTAACAGTGAAAGGCACCAATTTGACATATTAAACTGGGTGTAAGACATCACATTTATCAGATTGACAGAATTTATTTTATATCTGAATATTCCTAAAATGTACTTAAAATATGCTGCTAACTTTTCATTTACATAAAAAAAGAAATTATTATCGTTCAACCAGCAATTAGATTCAGGATATCATCTGACACAGGGTAAAACAGAACTTACTGACTGATTTAACTCCAGCTTTAAAACGATAAATTCTCACACCTATTGCCTCCCGTGATACCAGAATCTCAACTGTCAGGATGTGACGAAAGAGTGCAGTTACATTATACAAGTTTGGTGTTAAGTGGTATGTCCGCGGTATGTACTAGAAATATGACTGACGTATTTGCACAATTTCACTTACAGTTAAGATTTTTGATGGAATAAACATGATAAAGATGCTATCGTGGTCCTAACTAATCTACATGTAGATCTAAATCGGCCATCATATTTGACAAGAAAATTGATAGGAATGCCTAATCCTTACACATCGTATTTGAGTAGTAATCGGTACTTTTACATATTTGACAAACCTGTTTTTTAGAATAACCCTAATATTTTCAAATTTGTTAAGTAAAGAAGATGTAAAATAATCTTTCAGTAATAGCTGTATAAACAATGTAAAATGATGAAATTGTTATAGAAAAAAATAGCATTAATTAAGAATACCTAGTTATCTTATATAAATAATTAAATTTAAAATGTTCGAGTATTATTGTAAATCATGCATTTTATAGATGTATATAAGATTTGTAACTTATACTGTTTATCTTTATATTCTGTCTTTTATGTTCTTTAATACACAACATGTGTACATCGCTCTATCCATTCGCAGGGAATCACTGTATAGCGATAAACATTCAAACAAAGAAACCAAAACAGACTTAACGACTCTTGGAGTACAGTCAGGTAAAACGTTCTCACTATGTAGGAAACAAGTCACATAAAATATCATGGTGTGTGGGGGGAAAGGGAAAAGCCGTAAAATGTAGTTGTTTTGTATGAACGCCGATTATAAACAGGCTTGAGATTTACATCTTGGCCAGCATCACGACAGGACGTTGATACTGATTTGTTTGGTACATTTTACCGCAATAATATGAAAGGAATAAATCACTCAATACTTGCTTGCTGAAATATCATCAGTTTTGAAAACCGATCATTCCTATCACCTATTTTGTTTAAAGAGTTATTTGATTTGTGCAATTATGAGGAACAGTGTGAAATTTCTTTATACAATTGTTAAGTTATCTGTAGAAAACTGACCAGACTTTGGCTATCTTCACCAGGTGGTGGGGTGTAACCTCTTAAGAATAACACGCTTACTGTTTATATCCCAGTAGATAATCTATTATTAAATGGCTGTTGGCTTCTGGTGGGTTTCTTAATGAAGATAAAGCCACTTACCCCGAACTGTCCCATATTATCAGTATACATTTCATCTTTCACTCTAATTTATAATTAAGGCACGTTCGTATAGAGGTATAAACACATGCATATATACACTTCTTTAAGTCGGTTATCGTGAGTGACTAATTTAAGGAGATATACGAGGCCTCTCGCGATCGCTCAGCGATACGTTAGAAAAAGATAGCGTTTCACGAATGTAGAATAGCATCTTAACATATATATAGAGAGACAACAAACAGATTTCTGTTTCTATTTTCTTATAATATCACAATAGTCTGTAGCTTAAACACGACACTTTGCTGCATACATCGTAGTTATTTTGACATTTATTGACATTTATTGGTATTGGTATTGAATGTCGGCCAGTCTGGCATGGCTCGTCTTCACCATAACACAGCTACAACATGTATGTTATTTTAGAATAGTTTAACATTTCTACAAACGTCATTGTCAACATGACTGTTTGGTGCAAAGAAGTTTTTGTTCAATTAATATACCTATATCAATTATTCTAAGATATCGTATTGTAATTAAAAAAAATCACTTCTCTGATTAATGAAATATATCTATGAAGCTATAGCACAGCTATCTTAATCTGTGAACTCGACTGAGAACTAAGGCCTGGAATGAATCTGGCTACAAACCCGATAAAGAACACAGATTTTTCCCATATCGATATATTTCATTTCGGAATGTTTTATTGAACAAATAAAAAATCTCAAACGATTTCGGTAACATGCAATTCTTAACCTAACAGTAGAATCCGCATACAGGTAACACACCACATCGTAACATACATGTATATAAACGTGATATCACATGTGTACATGTATAAGAACGTTTAGTACCACATCGTAACATATATAAACGTGATATCACATGTGTACATGTATAAGAACGTTTAGTACCACATCGTAACATATATAAACGTGATATCACATGTGTACATGTATAAGAACGTTTAGTACCACATCGTAACATATATAAACGTGATATCACATGTGTACATGTATAAGAACGTTTAGTACCACATCGTAACATATATAAACGTGATATCACATGTGTACATGTATAAGAACGTTTAGTACCACATCGTAACATATATAAACGTGATATCACATGTGTACATGTATAAGAACGTTTAGTACCACATCGTAACATATATAAACGTGATATCACATGTGTACATGTATAAGAACGTTTAGTACCACATCGTAACATATATAAACGTGATATCACATGTGTACATGTATAAGAACGTTTAGTACCACATCGTAACATATATAAACGTGATATCACATGTGTACATGTATAAGAACGTTTAGTACCACATCGTAACATATATAAACGTGATATCACATGTGTACATGTATAAGAACGTTTAGTACCACATCGTAACATATATAAACGTGATATCACATGTGTACATGTATAAGAACGTTTAGTACCACATCGTAACATATATAAACGTGATATCACATGTGTACATGTATAAGAACGTTTAGTACCACATCGTAACATATATAAACGTGATATCACATGTGTACATGTATAAGAACGTTTAGTACCACATCGTAACATATATAAACGTGATATCACATGTGTACATGTATAAGAACGTTTAGTACCACATCGTAACATATATAAACGTGATATCACATGTGTACATGTATAAGAACGTTTAGTACCACATCGTAACATATATAAACGTGATATCACATGTGTACATGTATAAGAACGTTTAGTACCACATCGTAACATATATAAACGTGATATCACATGTGTACATGTATAAGAACGTTTAGTACCACATCGTAACATATATAAACGTGATATCACATGTGTACATGTATAAGAACGTTTAGTACCACATCGTAACATATATAAACGTGATATCACATGTGTACATGTATAAGAACGTTTAGTACCACATCGTAACATATATAAACGTGATATCACATGTGTACATGTATAAGAACGTTTAGTACCACATCGTAACATATATAAACGTGATATCACATGTGTACATGTATAAGAACGTTTAGTACCACATCGTAACATATATAAACGTGATATCACATGTGTACATGTATAAGAACGTTTAGTACCACATCGTAACATATATAAACGTGATATCACATGTGTACATGTATAAGAACGTTTAGTACCACATCGTAACATATATAAACGTGATATCACATGTGTACATGTATAAGAACGTTTAGTACCACATCGTAACATATATAAACGTGATATCACATGTGTACATGTATAAGAACGTTTAGTACCACATCGTAACATATATAAACGTGATATCACATGTGTACATGTATAAGAACGTTTAGTACCACATCGTAACATATATAAACGTGATATCACATGTGTACATGTATAAGAACGTTTAGTACCACATCGTAACATATATAAACGTGATATCACATGTGTACATGTATAAGAACGTTTAGTACCACATCGTAACATATATAAACGTGATATCACATGTGTACATGTATAAGAACGTTTAGTACCACATCGTAACATATATAAACGTGATATCACATGTGTACATGTATAAGAACGTTTAGTACCACATCGTAACATATATAAACGTGATATCACATGTGTACATGTATAAGAACGTTTAGTACCACATCGTAACATATATAAACGTGATATCACATGTGTACATGTATAAGAACGTTTAGTACCACATCGTAACATATATAAACGTGATATCACATGTGTACATGTATAAGAACGTTTAGTACCACATCGTAACATATATAAACGTGATATCACATGTGTACATGTATAAGAACGTTTAGTACCACATCGTAACATATATAAACGTGATATCACATGTGTACATGTATAAGAACGTTTAGTACCACATCGTAACATATATAAACGTGATATCACATGTGTACATGTATAAGAACGTTTAGTACCACATCGTAACATATATAAACGTGATATCACATGTGTACATGTATAAGAACGTTTAGTACCACATCGTAACATATATAAACGTGATATCACATGTGTACATGTATAAGAACGTTTAGTACCACATCGTAACATATATAAACGTGATATCACATGTGTACATGTATAAGAACGTTTAGTACCACATCGTAACATATATAAACGTGATATCACATGTGTACATGTATAAGAACGTTTAGTACCACATCGTAACATATATAAACGTGATATCACATGTGTACATGTATAAGAACGTTTAGTACCACATCGTAACATATATAAACGTGATATCACATGTGTACATGTATAAGAACGTTTAGTACCACATCGTAACATATATAAACGTGATATCACATGTGTACATGTATAAGAACGTTTAGTACCACATCGTAACATATATAAACGTGATATCACATGTGTACATGTATAAGAACGTTTAGTACCACATCGTAACATATATAAACGTGATATCACATGTGTACATGTATAAGAACGTTTAGTACCACATCGTAACATATATAAACGTGATATCACATGTGTACATGTATAAGAACGTTTAGTACCACATCGTAACATATATAAACGTGATATCACATGTGTACATGTATAAGAACGTTTAGTACCACATCGTAACATATATAAACGTGATATCACATGTGTACATGTATAAGAACGTTTAGTACCACATCGTAACATATATAAACGTGATATCACATGTGTACATGTATAAGAACGTTTAGTACCACATCGTAACATATATAAACGTGATATCACATGTGTACATGTATAAGAACGTTTAGTACCACATCGTAACATATATAAACGTGATATCACATGTGTACATGTATAAGAACGTTTAGTACCACATCGTAACATATATAAACGTGATATTACATGTGTACATGTATAAGAACGTTTAGTACCACATCGTAACATATATAAACGTGATATTACATGTGTACATGTATAAGAACGTTTAGTACCACATCGTAACATATATAAACGTGATATTACATGTGTACATGTATAAGAACGTTTAGTACCACATCGTAACATATATAAACGTGATATTACATGTGTACATGTATAAGAACGTTTAGTACCACATCGTAACATATATAAACGTGATATTACATGTGTACATGTATAAGAATGTTTAGTACCACATCGTAACATATATAAACGTGATATTACATGTATACATGTATAAGGACGTTTAGTACCACATCGTAACATATATAAACGTGATATCAAATGTGTGCATGTATAAGAACGTTTAGTATCTTCTAATGTAACTCTGAATCGTCTCGACAAAAGCAATATTTGTGTTGACGTCAAGTCTTCGGCATTAACAGAGAACTATTTGATCACCAAGTTGTCTAACTTTACCAAATGGAGCTGAGAAGAAGTTACCTTTGGTAAGTGTAGAGAGGACGGTATCTGACAAGGAAGACCACATGTACAGCTGTAAACTGGGTTGGATCCAAAGGATACACGTTCCATTTTCTTATTTGTCAACAGGTACAGTGTTATGTTTGTGTACATGTATAAGAATGTTTCGTACCACATCGTAACATATTTAATCGTGATATTACATGTGTACATGCATAAGAATGTTTAGTACCACATCGTAACTTATATAAACGTGATATCACATGGGTACATGTATAAGAAAGTTTAGTATCACATCGTAACATATATAAAAGTAATATTACATGTGTCCATGTATAAGAACGTTTAGGACCACATCGTAACATATATAACGTGATATCACATGTGTAAATGTATAAGAACGTTTAGTATCTTCTAATTTAACTCTGAATCGTCTCCACAAAAGCAATATTTGTGTTGACGTCAAGTCTTCGGCATTAACAGAGAACTATTTGATCACCAAGTTGTCTAACTTTACCAAATGGAGCTGAGAAGAAGTTGCCTTTGGTAAGTGTAGAGAGGACGGTATCTGACAAGGAAGACCACATGTACAGCTGTAAACTGGGTTGGATCCAAAGGATACACGTTCCATTTTCTTATTTGTCAACAGGTACAGTGTTATGTTTTCTTTTCTGTCCCCGTTATATTATATATATAAACGTGATATTACATGTGTAAATGTATAAGAACGTTTAGTTCCACATCGTAACATATAAAAACGTGATAATACATGTGTACATGTATAAGAACTTTTAGTACCACATCGTAACGTATATAAACGTGATATCACATGGGTACATGTATAAGAAAGTTTAGTATCACATCGTAACATATATAATCGTGATATCACATGTGTACCTGTATAAGAACGTTTAGTACCCCATCGTAACATATATAAACGTAATATCACATGTGTACATGTATAAGATCGTTTAGTACCTCATCTTAACATATATAAACGTGATAGTACATGTGTACATGGATAAGAACGTTTAGTACCACCTCGTAACATATATAAACGTGATAGTACATGTGTACATGTATAAGAACGTTTGGTACTACATCGTAACATATATAAAAGTAATATTACATGTGTCCATGTATAAGAACGTTTAGGATCTTCTAATGTAACTCTGAATCGTCTCCACAAAAGCAATATTTGTGTTGACGTCAAGTCTTCGGCATTAACAGAGAACTATTTGATCACCAAGTTGTCTAACTTTACCAAATGGAGCTGAGAAGAAGTTGCCTTTGGTAAGTGTAGAGAGGACGGTATCTGACAAGGAAGACCACATGTACAGCTGTAAACTGGGTTGGATCCAAAGGATACACGTTCCATTTTCTTATTTGTCAACAGGTACAGTGTTATGTTTGTGTACATGTATAAGAATGTTTCGTACCACATCGTAACATATTTAATCGTGATATTACATGTGTACAAGTACAAGAACGTTTAGTACCACAACGTAACATATATAAACGTGATAGTACATGTGTACATGGATAAGAACGTTTAGTACCACCTCCTAACATATATAAACGTGATATTACATGAGTACATGTATAAGAACGTTAAGTACCACATCGTAACATATATAAATGTGATATCACATGTGTACACGTATAAGAACGTTTAGTACCACTTCGTAACACATATAAACGTGATATTACATGTGTACATTTATAAGAATGTTTAGTACCTCATCGTAACATATATAAACATGATATCACATGTGTACATATATAAGAACGTTTAGTACCCCACCGTAACGTATATAAACGTGATATCACATGCGTACATGTATAAGAACGTTAAGTACCACATCGTAACATATTTAATCGTGATATTACATGTGTACATGCATAAGAATGTTTAGTACCACATCGTAACATAAATAAACGTGATATTACATGAGTACATGTATAAGAACGTTAAGTACCACATCGTAACATAAATAAACGTGATATTACATGTGTATATGTATAAGAACGTTTAGTCCCACATCGTAACATATATAATCGTGATATCACATGTGTACCTGTATAAGAACGTTTAGTACCACCTCGTAACATATATAAACGTCATATTACATGTGTACATGTATTAGAACGTTTAGTACCACCTCCTAACATATATAAACGTGATATTACATGTGTACATGTATAAGAACGTTTAGTATCTTCTAATGTAACTCTGAATCGTCTCCACAAAAGCAATATTTGTGTTGACGTCAAGTCTTCGGCATTAACAGAGAACTATTTGATCACCAAGTTGTCTAACTTTACCAAATGGAGCTGAGAAGAAGTTACCTTTGGTAAGTGTAGAGAGGACGGTATCTGACAAGCTTAAGGAAGACCACATGTACAGCTGTAAACTGGGTTGGATCCAAAGGATACACGTTCCATTTTCTTATTTGTCAACAGGTACAGTGTTATGTTTTCTTTTCTGTCCCCGTTATATTATATTAAAACTGATATATCTGGATTGAGCGTCCATATCAGGGGAGTGTAAAACAATAGTGTTATGGCTTAGATGGTAACAGACAGACAGAATATGCTACAGAAGAGACATTGGTATCGGAACATTAAAATTGCTAATTGTGCTAAAAATAGAAATGTTCACTTGAAGTCTGATATTTTAATTCAAATGCGTCTTTTCCTGCCAATTTCTTTATATGACCTATCATGACTCTAGCTCCAATTAAACCTGTACAAATAGTGTTTTACGTTGGTCGCTTCCTAGATATTGCACTCCCTCTGGGTAAAGTTTGCCGATACCACATTCAAGTACTCTGAAACTGAGTTATTTCTAAACATTTTCTTCAGGTTGGTAAGTATGGATTATGAAAAGTTTTTTTTTTAATGGTTGTGTATAAATAACTTTTCATAACTCTGAAACTGAGATTATTCACTTGTTATACTAGTATATAAATGTACTTTCGCAAAAGGTTTCCTGTCAAACCTGTATTTCGTCATTCAAGTAATATTCAAGTTTATAAGCGATGTTGCATTTTAAGAACTTATTTTGTTAGACTAATTGGAACCATTGTTAAAAAACAAAGAAGCATGTCAATGATAAGCAACGTTGTAAATAGCTTAGTCATTGAGGAGTATGTTAGGATGCGGCGCGCGCACCAGAGTCAATCCTCCCGGAAAAGAAGATAGTTCCCAATTTCTTAGTCGCAATAGATTGTTTTTCTCAGATATAATTTTAAATGTCAGCAGTTCCCTGCCCTTAACCTTAAATCAGAGTATAAAAGACATGTCGTCCGCACATACATGTAGCTTGCGTTAGAAAAAAAAATCATCCCCAATATCAGATATTTACACGAGAAGTAGGTAGTGTACTGCGATTGCAACACTTACATGTGATAAATACATGATATCCATCCTATTTTTTGGACAAATAACCAGTGTACTGGGTTTGCGATGTAAGAGGTTTATTAAGAGATGAATCGGAACAACTTTTCATTTTATTTCCGGAACAGGAAGTCAAACAACAAAACATAGAAACAAGATACGGAGACGGAATTCAATAATACACAAAAACGGTTAATTCCGGATATTCTATTGATGGTTATTATATAATATATACCATGTACATAACACCAGGGACATATTAAAAAAAAGTAGAAAGAAATACGATATACCAATGTATACTCAAAATTTAAATCAGTTTGTAAAAACCTTCCGTTCAATTACTGTTTATTTCCAAGATGTGATGTCAGTTGCAGTCTCTGGTTCGGCAGGTACTATTCTTCTGCTTATCAACATGACAATTTATTCTCGTACCTCAGACATCATACCTAGTGCTGAATATTTTGATTTGTCTGGTACCTTTACGTTACATCTTGCGTATAAAATTTGAATGGAAAAATTGAAGCACGACTTTCACAACACTCGTAATGTGTCGTAAAACGTAGAATTTGATTTTGCTTCATTCGTTAAAAAAATCTATATTGTAACACATGCTTTTCTATTACATGTAGCATTGGCTACATTGCCATCAAGGAAGCATTCAAACATAGATTTAGCAGTGAAGAAGCCACATCAATCCAAGGCCGCAGACGGGATCCTTGTGAACTATGGTAAAATTAGATATTTCCGAACGAATGAGGCGCAAGCGACCGATTATATACATGTACCTGGCTATCACAGTCTTGGGCGAAGTTAATGTCACATCCGAACCTCGAGTGGGATGATGTTACAGAATCCCAATCCTAGATAGAGATACTCTGATCCTGCTCAGTTACAGGTAACAGACGTGTTTAATGACGTCACGTAGTACATTGAAATTACACAATGTTTTAGTGTGTCAGTTGTTTTGGTTCTAAATAAGTTTGACTTAAAGCCTCTATTTTTGCACCTTCCTAATAGAGGTCACCTGATGCGCCATTGTTAGATATTTTCTCTCTTGCACATGCAACTGGTCAGGTAAGAATAAGTTTTGCCAATGTAAGATACAACGAAACTATGTTCACAGGTGTTATCTTATAAGGGCCGATCAAAAGGTGTATGAGTACAATAAGTAGGAGAAGCACCAGTTAGGGGTAATTTGTATAGATATCTATTAAATGTAAAGTGTTCAGATTGTTTCATATCGAAAGAGTATTCGTGTCATTTTTTAAGGAATGAAAAAAATAATATAAAGTCGTACGAACGAGATAAAAAGTACACGTATCAGGGAACTGTACTTGTCTGAACACTAATAATATAATAATAATATATATAAATATGACGTCTATAAGGATGAAAAACGGCAAGGTGAACCACAGGTAAACAGTAGTTAAGTGCTGCGGAGGTGGAAAATTCATTTTCATTTCTGTAGTTAATAATTATTAGAGAAAAAAAATATACATTTTATGTTTATAGTGAATATGGAAGAATCAGAATATTTCATATGTTATGGTAGGTTGATAGAGAATTAAGTTCTCGTGGATCATTAATTTAATAAACCCGTCGGTGGAGACTCTGGCTTTATCCAAAAAGATTATCTCTTCAAATTGAATTATCCATTTAACTCCATTACACGTGGAAGAGTCTCATATATTTTCACACGGGACAATAGTATCTTACAAACCTCAATAATCATCTCCCGAATTATCTGTTATTTTTCAAACAGGGGTGCTTATAAAACACTCAAACTTGTGATGGCAGACTCGGTGCACCTCGCTATCATTTAGGGGGCATGAACTGGGTAACAAACTTGATAATTCGATCGCTTCGGGAAACGGTAACGTTGTATACAGTGAGGCAGAATGATGTCGCGATCCTATCAAATTACGGTAACGTTGTATATAGGGATTGATAGACGTTTTTGAATTTAATTTTCATGCCGGTACATGTATGAACGCAAATCGGTTACATTCATAGCGGGATTCATGTTTAATATGGATATAACCGATGTGCGTTCATACGGCATGAAAATTCAAAAGACGCCGTTCAATCCATATATTTATATTTTTACTATGGAACAATTGTTTGGCTTTATGGATTTGTTCTTAAATAATTTATTAATTTACTGCGTTTTGTACATATATACATCGTCCTTGAAAAGACATTGGCGGAACAGCCGTATTTAAACCAAATTGGCGCCAAATAATTAACCGCAGTCATTTGAGCGTTTGACGCACGGGCATTCTCCATGTTATTCGAAGCAAAGCGACAAGACTCTCTTTGAACAAGGAACATTTATCTCGTCATAAGTAAATCAAGTGTTATGTCACGAGTGTTTTTGCTTTCATACTCAGTGATGAGGTATGATGACGTTATCCTAAAGGGATACGGTAACGCTGCATTAAGTGATGAAGTACATTTTGTATGATGACGCGATCCTATCAAATTACGGTCACGCTGTATACAGTGATGAAGTATGATGACGCCATCCTATCAAATTACGGTAACGCTGTATACAGTGATGAAGTATGATGACGCGATACTATCGGGGCATGGTAACGCTGCACTAAGTGATGAAGTATGATGATGCGATCCTATCAAATTACGGTAACGTTGTATACTGTGATGAAGTATGATGACGCGATCCTATCAAATGACGGTAACGTTGTATACAGTGATGAAGTATGATGACGCCATCCTATCAAATTACGGTAACGCTGTATACAGTGATGAAGTATGATGACGCGATCCTATCAAAATACGGTAACGTTGTATACAGTGATGAAGTATGATGACGCTATCCTACATGTATAGAGGTACGGTAACGCTGCATTAAGTGATAAAGTACATTTTGTATGATGACGCGATCCTATCAAATTACGGTCAGGCTGTATACAGTGATGAAGTATGATGACGCGATCCTATCAAATTACGGTAACGCTGTATACAGTGATGAAGTATGAGGATGCTATCCTATCTGGATACAGTAACGTTGCATTAAGTGATGAGGTATGACGATGCTATCCTATCTGGATACAGTAACGTTGCATTAAGTGATGAAGTATGATGACGCTATCCTCTCAAATGACGGTAACGTTGTATACAGTGATGAAGTATGATGACGTTATCCTAAAGGGGTACGGTAACGCTGCATTAAGTGATGAAGTATGATGACGCGATCCTATCAAGTTACGGTAACGTTGTATACAGTGATGATGTATGATGACGCTATTCTATAAGGGTACGGTAATGCAGCATTAGGTGATGAAGTACGATGACGCGATCCTATCAAATTACGGTCACGCTGTATACAGTGATGAAGTATGATGACGCTATCCTACATGTATAGAGGTAAGGTAACGCTGCATTAAGTGATAAAGTACATTTTGTATGATGACGCGATCCTATCAAATTACGGTCAGGCTGTATACAGTGATGAAGTATGATGACGCGATCCTATCAAATTACGGTCACGTTGTATACAGTGATGAAATATGATGACGCGATCCTATCAAATTACGGTAACGCTGTGTACAGTGATGAAGTATGACGATGCTATCCTATCTTGATACAGTAACGCTGCATTAAGTGATGAAATATGACGATGCTATCCTATCTTGATACAGTAACGTTGCATTAAGTGATGAGGTATGACGATGCGATCTTATCTGGATACGGTGAAGCTGATTTAGGTGATGATGTATAATGACGCGATCCTATCAAATTACGGTAACGCTGTTTTAAGTGGTGAAGTGTGGTGACACGATCCTAGCAGGATACACTAACGTACCGTTATATATTAAGTGAAGGAGTATAATGATCCTATCGGGATACGGTAACGCTGTATTAAGTGATAAAGTATGATGACGTTTCCTATTAGCATACGGTTATGCTGTATTCAAACATTAAACTGTTATCAGATGGAAAAATGGAACAAAACTGTCATATCTGATTCATATATTTTTTTAGTTTTAAGAAAATAAATAATATTTAAAATGAATAGATTAGGAATAATGAATCACCATCGATTAAAGTGCCAGGGAACATTCTAAAAAATATTTTCAAAGAAGTAATTTCCCAGCGCGTAATCACACATTAATAGCATTAGTCTTGAGGCTATGTAACCATGCATTGCATGTAGCAGTGGCAGCCATGTTGTCATAAATGAACCTTCTCAGAGAAAGGATATATATCAAAGAATATTGTCAAACCAAATAAAAGTATTAGCCGATACACGACTACATTAAAAGTGGTTAATTTGCTCAAAGCAAACAGATTTCTCTTTTGTCTCCGTCTACAGGCACACATCTGTTTGTTACAGTGACGACGTGGAAATCAGATAATGGTCAAATGCATGAACCGACAAACTCGTTATTTAATTCTTGAACCTGAAACAGAGTCACGATAGATTTTCTTTTCTTGTGGGGAAAAAAAAGAATTGGAAAAGCAATCACCTTATAATAGCGCAGAGACGACTGGATTTGTGTGCTTTTTATCAAATATTTGAAACAAAGTCAGCAGAATTAGTTAGAACATAGTAGAATGTCTGTACCATCTCGCCGTGTTAGCTCTAAACTCTCTCCAATGTCAATGTGTTGTATTTGATCGTGCATGTTAGTTTCCCACAGTGTTGGTTTCCCACAGTGTTGGTTCCCGCAGTGTTTATTTTCCGCAGTGTTGGTTTCCAGCAGTGTTGGTTTCCCACAGTGTTGGTTTCCCACATTGTTGGTTTCTCACAGTGTTGGTTTCCCACAGTGTTGGTTTCCCAGTGTTGGTTTCCCGCAGTGTTGGTTTCCCACAGTGTTGGTTTCCCACAGTGTTGGTTTCCAGCAGTGTTGGTTTCCCGCAGTGTTGGTTTCCCACAGTGTTGGTTTCCCACATTCTTGGTTTCTCACAGTGTTGGTTTTCCACAGTGTTGGTTTCCAAGTGTTGGTTTCCGGCAGTGTTGGTTTCCCACAGTGTTGGTTTCCCACAGTGTTGGTTTCCAGCAGTGTTGGTTTCCCGCAGTGTCGATTTCCGGCAGTGTTGGTTTCTCACAGTGTTGGTTTCCCACAGTGTTGGTTTCCCAGTGTTGGTTTCCCAGTGTTGGTTTCCGGCAGTGTTGGTTTCCTACAGTGTTGGTTTCCCACAGTGTTGGTTTCCCAGTGTTGGTTTCCGGCAGTGTTGGTTTTCTACAGTGTTGGTTTCCCACAGTGTTGGTTTCCAACAGTGTTGGTTTCCCGCAGTTTCGATTTCCGTCAGTGTCGGTTTCCCACAGTGTTTGACCTCTAGCTCTACAACAACATTCTGATATTTTAGAAAGGAAAGACCTACTATATAGAAGTATTTTAATTATAAAAATATATAAAGCAGACGGGAAAAAAATATCAGTTGTATTTAATTCAATTAATCGCTTGGATTGCGATACATACAAAATTTTGCACAGAGACAAGGAATACAATTCTAGCAGGTTCGACAAACGTTACAGCTATATATTATTTCCAACGCTGTTCTCAATCCCCTCGTCTCCAAAAACATGTCCCCATTAATACATGTACATGTATGTAGTTCAGTGTGTCTTAGTCATTTACACTTGATATACTAACAGGTGCGATCAGTCATAAGTGTACTAACCAAAAATACTGTAGTCGCTGGGTTTGCATCGATATACTGAAACAGTTTGCGACTGGACACTTGCGACTTTGTCATTGCCGTGTCTTGAAGGGACAGTACAATTGACCGTGTCCTTGGAGGAAACTCGATAACAATATAATACATCGTAGTTTACTTCCTACACCTCTTAGTCTTATTTAATAAATGATAGCGACAACATGATTTAAACATCTTACAATTGTAGTACAATGTATATAATTGTGATGACCGATAACACTTACATTGCGTGCACGTCTTACCATTGATGAAATGTCCTACACATGTGAATTTAACTAATTTTATTCGAGTTGAAGATTAGAAAAGCTAAGACTCGCTCATTTCCTCATGAAACGAAATACAAAATGACCAGCATTTCATGCAAATATGGATGAAATGAAGTAACAAAAAATATCTCCAACAAAACAACAATAAACAAGGAAAGAAACAACGTCCGAGAAAAATAACTGGTTTGAAAATCATATTATCTATTGTTATTCTTTTGTAATCCTTTTCTATGAAAATGTCTATAACTGACCTATGTAGTGTACATATACATGCATCGGCTTAGGAGAAAACGATATTCTTTGTAATTCAATGAGTGTTGTAGTTACCAAGAAGACGAAATGTTAACATCCGATAAAATAGGTCGTCGTTATTATCCGACTCCCAAAACATTGTCAACCAAGATAATTTCCTCAGAAATATGTTTAGTATTGATGACCGAGTCTCCACGCTGCCACGTTCTCCTCCGAGATGACTTCGTACGGAATGTAAATCAGAAATGCTCTCTTTAAGCGGATGATTCGTTTTTCTTAAGATCACTTCATTTTCCATATATGCTGCATCTGAACAGCACGGTATTCCTCAATATTTAATATCATTAAAATCTTTTTTTCAATCTGATATAAGAAGAATCGGCTTTTCTCACCTCTCATCTTAATCAGATAGCCGGTGGGTTTTTTTATTTTATCAAATCCAAGTACAGCGTGTCTGCATCTTACGTGACAATGTCCTGCACAGAAATTAGTTACGTAACCACACGATGCACTATTCCCGGAAATGTGTAAAAATGACAATCTTTGATCTTATGTTAATATCGAGTCATTGTTCCCATCAATCAGCAGGTTATAATGGAAGCGGAAGTCAGGCAATGTCGCATGCTGTGCTTAGATTGTTTTCCCCTCTCTCCGTCAATGTTTCATAATTCATTGGAGTGAGTCGCCTATTCACTATACATGTAACATAAAAATGTGTTTCCATTTCATACAGGTGAGATATATATATGATAAATGTTCCATCTTATTTTTTGTTTGTACAGCCCTTCGAGCGTTTTGCAAAAAGAAAAAACCGCATTCGATATCACATTGATTACATGACAATGTAAGAGATTACAGCTAAAAAATATAAGCTATCAGTAAAACTGCGGCATCGAGTACTAGGTCGTGTCTGCAATAATATACAACACTATAGCCATCTTATTATTTAACATTATGTATAGAGGATATAGTAGGCTGGACTGAAAAACGACCGAACTGAACGCTTATAATGTAAAGAATTGGTATATTTACATCCCAAACATGTTTTGGGAAAGCCGCCACCAGCAACGTGCCGGCGGTCATCCATCAAGCCATTGACGATGCTCAACGTTGTTAAACTTGTGAGTCCTAGGGTTACACTGTATCAGTAGTATTTCTCCCACACATACCATTACTATTATACTACACCCCTACACAAACACTGCTGTCTGTATGTCCATCACTGGACCATGTCCTATGTACGTCCATCACTGAACACTGTCCTGCGTACGTCCTTCACTGGACACTGCCCTCTGTATGTCCATCACTGGATACTGTCCTATATACGTCCATCACTGGACACTCACCTCTGTATGTCCATCACTGGACCATGTCCTATGTACGTCCATCACTGGACACTGCCCTCTGTATGTCCATCACTGAACACTGTCCTGCGTACGTCCTTCACTGGACACTGTCCTATATACGTCCATCACTGGACACTCACCTATGTATGTCCATCACTGGACCCTGTCCTATGTACGTCCATCACTGGACACTGCCCTCTGTATGTCCATTACTGGACACTGTCCTTTGTACGTCCATCACTGGATATTGTCCTATATACGTCCATCACTGGACACTGTCCACTGAATGTTGATCATTTGACACTGTCCTCTGTACGTCCATCACTGGACACTGTCCTATGTACTTCCATCACTGGACATTGTCCTCTGCGTGTCCAACATTGGACACTGAATGTTGTGTAAGTCCATCACTAGACACTGTCATCGTTTGTCAATCACTGGACATTTTTAATTGTAAGTCGATCATTGGACACTGTTCAATGTACGTCCATCACTGGACACTGTCCTCTGTATATCCATCACTGGACACTGTCCTATGTATGTCCGGTACTGGACACTGTCCTATGTACGTCTATCACTAGCCGCTTATCATTGTATATATTTATCAGTGGACACTATCCTATGTGCTTCCATAAGTTGATACTGTTCTTTGAGAGTCGTTCAGTGGACACTATACTCTGTGTGTCCATCATTGGACACTATCCACTGTATGTCCATCACTAAACACGGTCCTATGAACGTCCATCACTGGTGGCTGTCTTCTGTATGTCCATCAGTCATGTGACTCTGTCCTGTTTTCGTCCATCACTAGACATTGTCCACTGAATGTTGATCATTTGAAACTGTCCTCTGAATGTCCATCACTGGAAACTGTCCTTTTTACGTCCATCACTGGACACTGTCCTCAGTGTGTCCAATATTGGACACTGAATGCTGTGTACATCCATCTCTGGACACTGTAATCGTTTGTCAATCACTGGACACTTTTTTCTGTATGTCGATCATTGGACACTGTTTAATGTACGTCCATCACTGGACACTGCCCGCTGTATATCCATCACTGGACACTGTCCTATGTATATCCGGCAGTGGACACTGTCCTATGTTCGTCCATCACTGGACACTGTCCTATGTACGTCCATCACTGGGCACTGTCCTCTGTATATCCATCACATGACACTGTCATCGTTTGTCAATCCTTGGACACTTTTTTCTGTATATCGATCATTTGCCACTGTCCAATGTACGTCCATCACTGGACACTGTCCTCTGTATATCCATGACTGGACACTGTCCTATGTATATCCGGCACTGGACACTGTCCTATGTACGTCTACCACTAGACGCTTACCATTGTATGTCCATCAGTCGACATTATCCTACGTGCTTCCATAAGTTGATACTATTCTTTGAGAGTCGTTCAGTGGACACTAAACTCTGTATATCCATCACTGTACACTCACCTATGTTCGTCCATCACTGAACACTGTACTATGTACGTCCTTCACTGGCCACTGTCCTATGTTCGTACATCAATGGACACTGCCCTCTGTATGTCTATCACTGTACACTGTTCCATGTACGTCCATCACTGCCCTATGTAGGTCCATCGCTGGACACTGTCCTGTGCACATCCTTCAATGGGCACTGTCCTATATACGTCCATCACTGGACACTCACCTCTGTATGTCCATCACTGGACACTGTCCTATTTACTTCCATCACTGGACACTGCCCTCTGTATGTCCATTACTGGACATTGTCCTCTGTACGTTCATCACTGGACACTGTCCTATTTATTTCCATCACTGGACACTGCCCTCTGTATGTCCATCACTGTACACTGTCCCATGTACGCCCATCACTGGACACTGTCCTATGTACGTGCATCACTCGACACTGCCTTCTGTATGTCCATTACTGGACATTGTCCTCTGTACGTTCATCACTGGATATTGTCCTATATACGTCCATCACTTGACACTGCCCTCTGTATGTCCATCACTGTACATTGTCCTATTTACTTCCATCACTGGACACTGCCCTCTGTACTTCCATCACTGGACACTGCCCTCTGTATGTCCATCACTGGACACTGTCCTATGTATGTCCATGAAAGGACGCTCTCCGATACTGTCCTATATACGTCCATCACTGGACACTCACCTCTGTATGTCCATCAATGGACACTGTCCTATGTATGTCCATGAAAAGACGCTGTTCTATGTACGTGCATCACTCGACACTGCCCTCTGTATGTCCATCACTGGATACTGCCCTCTGATGTCCATCACTGGACACTCACCTCTGAATGTCCATCACTGGATAATGCCTTTGTACTTCCATCACTGGACACTGCCCTCTGTATGTCCATCATTGGACACTGCCCTCTGTATGTCCATCACTGGACACTGCCCTCTGTATGTCCATCAATGGACACTCACCTCTAAATGTCCATCACTGGATAATGCCGTTGTACTTCCATCACTGGACACTGCCCTCTGTATGTCCATCATTGGACACTGCCCTCTGTCTGTCCATCACTGGACACTGCCCTCTGTATGTCGATCACTGGACACTGTCCTATGTACTTCCATCGCTGGACACTGCCCTCTGTAGGACACTGTCCTATGTACTTCCATCACTGGACACTAACCTCTGTATGTCCATCATTGGACACTGCCCTCTGTATGTCCATCACTGGTCACTCTCCTATGTACTTCCATCACTGGACACTCTCCTATGTATGTCCATCACTGGACACTGTCCTATGTTCGTCCATCACTTGACACTGTCCTATGTACGTCCATCACTGGACACTGCCCTCTGTATGTCCATCACTGCACACTGTCCTATGTACTTCCATCACTGGACACTTCCCTCTGTATGTCCATCACTGGACACTCTCCTATGTATGTCCATCACTGGACACTGTCCTATGTGCTTCCATCACTGGACACTGCCCTCTGTATGTCCATCACTGGACACTCACCTCTGAATGTCCATCACTGGATACTGTCCTTTGTACTTCCATCACTGGACACTGCCCTCTGTATGCCCATCACTGGACACTGTCCTATTTACTTCCATCAGTGGATACTGTCCTCTGTATGTCCATCACTGGACACTGTCCTCTGTGCTTCCATCACTGGACACTGCCCTCTGTATGCCCATCACTGGACACTGTCCTATTTACTTCAATCACTGGACACTGCCCTCTGTATGTCCCTCACTAGACACTGTCCTATTTGCTTCCATCACTGGACACTGCCCTCTGTATGCCCATCACTGGACACTGTCCTATGTGCTTCCATCACTGGACACTGCCCTCTGTATGTCCCTCACTAGACACTGTCCTATTTGCTTCCATCACTGGACACTGCCCTCTGTATGCCCATCACTGGACACTGTCCTATGTGCTTCCATCACTGGACACTGCCCTCTGTATGCCCATCACTGGACACTGTCCTATTTACTTCAATCACTGGACACTGCCCTCTGTATGTCCCTCACTAGACACTGTCCTATTTGCTTCCATCACTGGACACTGCCCTCTGTATGCCCATCACTGGACACTGTCCTATGTGCTTCCATCACTGGACACTGCCCTCTGTATGTCCCTCACTAGACACTGTCCTATTTGCTTCCATCACTGGACACTGCCCTCTGTATGTCCCTCACTAGACACTGTCCTATTTGCTTCCATCACTGGACACTGCCCTCTGTATGTCCCTCACTAGACACTGTCCTATTTGCTTCCATCACTGGACACTGCCCTCTGTATGCCCATCACTGGACACTGTCCTATGTGCTTCCATCACTGGACACTGCCCTCTGTATGCCCATCACTGGACACTGTCCTATTTACTTCAATCACTGGACACTGCCCTCTGTATGTCCCTCACTAGACACTGTCCTATTTGCTTCCATCACTGGACACTGCCCTCTGTATGTCCATCTCTGTATGTCCATCACTGGACACTGTCCCATGTACGTCCATCACTGCCCTATGTCGGTCCATCACTGGACACTGTCCTGTGTACGTCCTTCAATGGGCACTGTCCTATATATGTCCATCACTGGACACTGCCCTCTTTATGTCCATCACTGTACACTGTCCCATGTACGTCCATCACTGCCCTATGTAGGTCCATCACTGGACACTGTCCTGTGTACGTCCTTCAATGGGCACTGTCCTATATACGTCCATCACTGGACACTCACCTCTGTATGTCCATCACTGGACACTGTCCTATGTACGTCCATGAAAGGACGCTGTCCTTTGTAAGTGCATCACTGGACACTGCCCTCTGTATGTCCATAACTGGACATTGTCCTCTGTGCGTTCATCACTGGATATTGTCCTACATACGTCCATCACTGGACACTGCCCTCTGTATGTCCATCACTGGACCCTGTCCTATGTTCGTCCATCACTGAACACTATATTATGTACGTCCTACACTGGACACTGTCCTATGTTCGTCCATCACTGGACACTTCCCTCTGTATGTCCATCACTGTAAACTGTCCCATGTACGCCCATCACTTCCCTCTGTATGTCCATCAATGGACACTGTCCTATGTACGTCCATGAAAGGACGCTGTCCTATGTACGTGCATCACTCGACACTGCCCTTTGTATGTCCATTACTGGACCTTGTCCTCTGTACGTTCATCACTGGATATTGTCCTATATACGTCCATTACTGGACACTGCCCTCTGTATGTCCATCACTGGACACTGCCTTCTGTATGTCCATCACTGGACGCTGTCCTATGTACGCCCATCACTTGGCACTGCCCTCTGTACGTCCATCACTGGACACTGTCCTTTACATACGTCCATCACTGGACGCTGTCCTATATACGACCATCACTTGACACTGCCCTCTGTATGTCCATTACTGGACATTGTCCTCTGTATGTCCATCACTGGATATTATCCTATATACGACCATCACTTGACACTGCCCTCTGCATGTCCATCACTGGACACTGTACTTTACATACGTCCATCACTGGGCGCTGTCCTATATACGACCATCCCTTGACACTGCCCTCTGTATGCCCATCACTGGACACTGTCCTTTGTACGTCCATCATTGGACACTCTCCTATATACGACCATCACTTGCCACTGCCCTCTGTATGTCCATCACTGGACACTGTCCTATGTACGTCCATCACTGGACACTGCCCTCTGTACGTCCTTCACTGGACACTGTCCTATGTACGTCCATCACTGAACACTGTCCTATGTACGTCCATCACTGGACACTCTCCTATATACGACCATCACTGGACATTGCCTTATGTGAGTATATCACTGGACACTGCCATATGTATGTCCATCATTGGAAACTGCCCTCTGTGTGTCCATCAGTGGAAACTTTTGTCCGTCTGTGAACAGACGTCCTTACCTTTACTTTTCGTTGTTATCTATCATTTCCCTTCACTGAACTATCTGAGCCTGAACAAGCATTGCTTTTAATGTATGTTTCCTAGTATCATTTGATGCTACACAAACCTACGTCAAAAACCATGTTTTTTTTCTTGTTTGATTAAAATTTGACATTAACGATTCTCGGTTTTTATTGTACATGCACTCTCATTATTTATTTATCGTCGACCATTGTGTTTTTTTTTGTGTTTTTTGTTTTTTTGTTTTAAGTCACATCTTTATATTTTTTAAAGTAATGTGTCTACATTATTAATGTAGCATAGCCACGTTTTATACACTCACTTCATCTTGAACAGATAAAGACACAAGGCTACGCTTTGGCCTTGTCCATCACCAAATCATGTTTAGCGATGTATTATTCTAGATAATAAACCATGCAAAACCAATCAGATTTAATACATGACTTGCATTTTCTAATTTAAAATAAAATTAACTAAGCATTAAGCCAGCTTGACCCCTAAGTGCCATCACTGAGCAGGCTGCGTCAAACATAACCCACTTAAATTGAATAGAGATAAAATGGGTTTGTCGCCTGAGAGGATGTGAGAGAAGATTGAGTCCGTAAAAATATCATAAACACAAGTAATGCATAGACATCATTTCAGAATTAACCATGCAACGCCCCAGGGAAGGATGTGAGGCATGCTCTGTGTTGTGGTGATTCAATTGTAGTATAGAAATTGTCGTCTCTCATTATTTTACGCAAAAAACATATCTGTAACAGGATTTCAAGCTGAAGTGTAACAAAGAATGGTCTAAAAATGCTTTATAATACTCTTAAACATACATTAGTTAATTTGAAATAAACGTCACCGCACACAGCCCGAACCGTATTAACGAGGTAAGTATTCATACCTCAAAGTAGATTACAACACGCCTTTCAAAGATATCTGTTTGGCTGGCTGTTCTTATTGTAAGGGGATAAAAACTGTCTACCACGAACCATAGCATCAGATCTCGAGGGGATTGAAATAAGGAGGAAATCCGATTTTCAAGGAAATAAATAAATACATCAAGGTCGAAGAGTTGGTTGGTGCGCACGAAATATACGTTTCTGAAAAGGTAACTTCATGCTTCCTGTATGGAACATCACGCCCAACCCAAAAATATAATACCCGCTTAATAACAGTGATACTGAGTAAATCTATACAGCGTGATGAACAGGTAACTACCCAGCGACTGAATATTAGTGCAGCAGTATGCACATTGAACGGGTGTGATGGGACATGATATAGCCTGGTGGTGTCTGTCCGTTACGAGATACAATGTACCACCATTGAGATGTCCGTCCGTCTAACATATCACCATGTCTACGTCCGTTCGCCCGTCCGTCTCAAATCAGATAGGCATGACGATGTTCGTCTGTCCGTCTAAAATCAGATAGGCATGACGATGTTCGTCCGTCCGTCTAAAATCAGAAAGGGATTACGATGTTCGTCCGTCCGTCTAAAAACAGATAGGCATGACGATGTTCGTCCGTCCGTCTAAAATCAGATAAGCATGACGATGTTCGTCCGTCCGTCTAAAATCAGAGAAACGATGTCAGATCATCATGAGGATTCCATATAACATACGTAATGTATTTATACATTGTTGTCATATTTTGAAAAGAAAACACAAACGTTTTACATTATTTTGTACACGTATATCTACGATTAGTGTCATTGTTCAATGTTATATGTTGTTTCCTTTATCGTGAAAGGTAATTTGTTCATGATTAGGAAATAAATATTGAAAAACATTTAAACATACGTACGATGTACAATCACATCAAAATACGACTTTGTCGAGTATCATATTAAAATTGTTAAAAAGACATTGACTTCTGTCAACTATTGGGCAATTAGTTTGTTACTACATGTGGACTCGTGGAGAAAAAGAAAATTACATAAAAACAACATTTTGATTTAAATAAATATATTCTACAATATTTCAAAAGAAAAAGTATAAACTTCCATTTGTAGTAAGAAGTTTGACCTGAATCATTCTGATTCACTGATCCTGTGTTGTGTAACCTCCGAGAGCTTTTGAACTTTGTTTAAAATCCACCTTACGAATGTGTGGAATAGACTTACGCTAATCAATGCTTTTTGATAATGCACTAACAGTATTTTTATCGCTTTGAGAAATACAAATAAATGTCCATTCTTTAAATAAGTAACACAAGATACAATGCATAGCAGCCAAAGTCCCTGGACAAGTAGTTATATAATTAGGGTACAGTCCACATAGCACAACAACGTGGAGGACACCTCTAGGCAGAGTTTACTATGATCATAGCTGTCTTAACCTGGGGTGACACCAATCAATAACTTGTACAAAAAGTACTTAACACGTTTTAGACTAAGCTCATATAGTTTAAATATTGAGCAAGGCAGGTACAGAAATCAACCAAGAGAACAACGACTTTGTACATTCTGTAACGTTAATGACTTAAATTCAAATTTTATGATGATTTTAGGCATGAATATATTAAACCTTATTTTTACAAACGACCAAGTGTTTTCAAGTTAATAGAACTCTTCAATACCAAAATCGTTAAAGATCTAAATAAAACTAGGCAAAGTTTTGCATTTAAGAACAAAACGACGAAATAATATTGTTTAACTAAAAATAATACAGCATGTTCTGTATGTTATACCCACATACATGTATATTTAAGCATTGAACTGTTTTTGTATGGTATTTATGATCTATTTCAATGACAAAGCTTTGCAAGAAAACAACATAATGCGCGCTGGCGCTTTATGATTTGTTTGTTTGCAAAGCTGTGTCATTCAAATATATCATAAATACCATACAAAAACAGTTCAATACTTATATTTACGTTTTCTCTGACTCTTATGTTCTTTTTTAACTTATAATGTATACTCAAGATTAAAAAATGCCCGCCTTATCGACAGTCCACACAATTTCGTTCAATAGTTTGAACAGCGTATTGTCGCGTGCTGATTGACAAACAAAGTAGTCCTTTGTAATTTTAACAAACACTTCAATTTTACTCCACAAGTCAGTATCAATACAATTGCGTATGATATGTCTATATGGTGATTGAAGTTTATCAATAGAACTCTGAGCTGAAAGTTAGATTTGAAATTGTTTCGATTTTCCCCCGGAACAAATTTCGCGCATGGACAAATACAGTGAACACCGTAAATCCGACCTTGCCCTCCACGAGGGACGGTTATTTTTGGAAGTTAATTCGAACTTTTCTCTTTGCTCATTTTGTGAAGAATCCAGGCGTGAATGTATTTGTTGATTGTATGGGAACCTGACAACAGTCGGTAGATTCTATAACATCCTCGTTATTTGACATGTCGTCAGAAATCAGGAACCGTGGATGCGAGACGCGTGAAACTGATAGCGTTTGAAGTGAGTGATCTTGCGACGGAGCACAGGTTCGTTACAAAATGTCTGAAATGTTTATGTGTGCTGTGACTCATATCAGTAGGTCTGTAACATATGTGTCAGTAGGTCTATAGAATATGTGTATTTCAGACATTGTAACGAACCCCTGTTGATCAGTGCAGTGTAACAGACGATATTTCTGATAAATTGCACGAGCGTTAAAATTGTTCCCCATTGCCGGCATTGGTGATTTCAACCGATGTGCATTTTGTACGATATTGAAGACCTTGGTCTTGTTTTCGTTGTAATAAAAGTGTTTTTCATTTTATTTTTTATTTTGCACATAAATTTCAAATGACATTGTCAAATCTCACAATGCCCAGCGATATTTCAGCAGCCGTCATGTTTATTTATATTGGATATTGTAGTTCCGGTCAGTGTTGTATTAATACGCTAAGAATTGTGTCTCGTGATGCATGGTAATAAAAGTCCCATCAACGACACAGCTTTCAAAGAGGCTATATAGTGACAATGCCATGCAAATGTAAATATTGTGTTTTAATAATATGTATTATGCATTGTACACTATTGCATCCACTGTAATTTGTGTTATACATTGTGATATTTTGTACATATGTATGTCTACTCTCCGATGTGTTGTAAACATAAGGAAATAAAGAATCTGAATCAGCCATGATATGATCAGTTAAACACTACAAGTCAATGGCACCATCCTCTAGACTGCGTGTAACAGATAGAAAGCCATTACTGACTGCTAACCAATCTCAACTGCCTGTAATTGTGTCGATTCTGGAATAATCCAGACGAAATGTAAAATCGTAAAAGAAACCTAGCATGTGATTTCTCGCTATGTTATAGGAGAGCGTTAACGCTGATTCATGTGATGAAGCTATGATTTTCGTACTAATATGGTCAGGCGCCCTGCTCACGTGTGTAACAGATTGAATTTAAAGTTTAATTTTCGAACTGAAATACTTCTCTAAGACTATCGTCACCGATATGTAATGATAAGACAATTACTTTTCATATCTGGACTCCTCTGTAGAGTAAAGCAATCAGAGAGGCGAGACAGGCCAATGGATCAATATCGGATAATCTCACAGCAGGATTCAAAATACGTACCAGGCTAATATAAGCCAAATGGGTTTCCTGAATACAGCAAGGCACTTGACATTGATATTGTGAAAGGAATTAATGTGTCTTTTTCAATAAGGATGAGTTGTGCAATTCCGTTATATGTTAGCAGCGGAATAACTGAAAAGTGGTCTTTCTGCCTTAAAAAACTATGAAGGAGAAAACACGAAATTTCCCGTATTTCCGCATCGAAAAAACGAAAAAGAAGAAATCACTGATTGGCAAAAATCAGACACCATTTATTGCTACTATACACACAACTCTCAACGATGTTTCTGGTACATTGTACATGTACCATCTATTGATTTGGCGAAAATGTGAAGCAAATACTGCATTTTAAAATCTTATTTTTATTACGTTGTCTTTAGTTTTGGAATACACGGTAGAATTGTTATTTTATGTTTATTTCTATTTGATAAATGCAAGTTCTGGTAAATTGAAGTTTCTTGTCTCAGAAAAATATCGGAAAAAAAATCAGATCGGAGAATTATGGAAAATACAATGTTTTCTCTCATGTCCGGTCATGTAAGATAGCGCTGGCCATGTAAGATAATCATGCTCGTTGAGTCTATCTTACATGAGCGTAACGTCACAATGGCTCAACAATGACGTGACGTCATGGATTTGGAAAACATCGATGCCGCAATGCGGAAAAGCCAACGTGATGAAATTAAAAATGTTAACGATATATTTACCGTACACGTTTAGAAAGATGAGACTCTGTTTGCAAGTATGGGATAAGCTAAATCTCACTGACGAATTCGTTTTAGTCAAAAAAGCTCAGGGGGAAAAATAATATTTTAAAAATGGTAACCAGTCCAAACGCATTTCAATGGTTTCTGAGCTTATCCTGGTAGTTGGAACGAGATAAAAATATTCTTTCATGCCCACGGGTGTAGGATAGGTAAATTCCATCCTCAGGATTTTCAAATTTGGCAAAACCTTCGGCACAGCAAATTTGAATACCCCTCGGGAGGAATTTTCCTATCCTACACCCCTGGACTTGAAATAGTTTTATAATCTTCAATAAGAGTAATATATTAGTTTGAAAATATATCTTATCAAAGTTTTACTTTCTACGCAATCAATGTACGTATTAAATGTGTCGCAACGTTTCAAGACCGACTGTTACCTTTGTCAAGTTATGACTGAGTGAGAAATTTGCATTTGTTACCTGTACAACGATGTGTCGAAATGGTAAATTTCGAATTTAATATACAATTTCGTCATTACAGCTAAAAAATAAATACAATTTGCTCACTCAGTCGTAGCTTAACAAAGGGACCAGTCGGTCTTGAAACGTTGCGACACATTTAATACGTACATTGTTTGTGTAGAAAGTAAAACTTTGATACATAACACCATAATATTTCCGCTTTTTATGACTGCTCTTTAGTTCTATTTCTACCGGATGTATCTACTGCATTTGAAGGGTCAGGGCCTGGAATATTCATATGATACATTGCATACAGTTATCTGGATCAAGTCACATTAGGCGGACAGAAGGGAACACATGGCAGAATGCAATGCTGTGTCTAATGGCAGACTAGATGTTCTAGAAGAATGTGAAGTGGGACCAAGAAAGAACGGTCTCTTCTAAAAATTACTTGGAGACATTTGTCACAGAGACACACAGATAATCCGTCCCAGTAAAACTACTTGGAGACATATGTGACAGAGACACACAGATATTCCGTACCAGTAAAACTACTTCGAGACATATGTCACAGAGACACAGATAATCCGTACCAGTAAATCTACTTGGAGACATATGTCACAGAGACACACAGATAATCCGTACCAGTAAAACCACTTGGAGACATATGTCCAGAGACACATAGATAATCCGTACCAGTAAAACTACTTGGAGACATATGTCACAGAGACACACAGATAATCCGTACCAGTAAAACTACTTGGAGACATATGTCACAGAGACACACAGATAATCCGTACCAGTAAAACTACTTGGAGACATATGTCACAGAGACACACAGATAATCCGTACCAGTAAAACTACTTGGAGACATATGTCACAGAGACACACAGATAATCCGTACCAGTAAAACTACTTGGAGACATATGTCACAGAGACACACAGATAATCCGTACCAGTAAAACTACTTGGAGACATATGTCACAGAGACACACAGATAATCCGTACCAGTAAAACTACTTGGAGACATATGTCACAGAGACACACAGATAATCCGTACCAGTAAAACTACTTGGAGACATATGTCACAGAGACACACAGATAATCCGTACCAGTAAAACTACTTGGAGACATATGTCACAGAGACACACAGATAATCCGTACCAGTAAAACTACTTGGAGACATATGTCACAGAGACACACAGATAATCCGTACCAGTAAAACTACTTGGAGACATATGTCACAGAGACACACAGATAATCCGTACCAGTAAAACTACTTGGAGACATATGTCACAGAGACACACAGATAATCCGTACCAGTAAAACTACTTGGAGACATATGTCACAGAGACACACAGATAATCCGTACCAGTAAAACTACTTGGAGACATATGTCACAGAGACACACAGATAATCCGTACCAGTAAAACTACTTGGAGACATATGTCACAGAGACACACAGATAATCCGTACCAGTAAAACTACTTGGAGACATATGTCACAGAGACACACAGATAATCCGTACCAGTAAAACTACTTGGAGACATATGTCACAGAGACACACAGATAATCCGTACCAGTAAAACTACTTGGAGACATATGTCACAGAGACACACAGATAATCCGTACCAGTAAAACTACTTGGAGACATATGTCACAGAGACACACAGATAATCCGTACCAGTAAAACTACTTGGAGACATATGTCACAGAGACACACAGATAATCCGTACCAGTAAAACTACTTGGAGACATATGTCACAGAGACACACAGATAATCCGTACCAGTAAAACTACTTGGAGACATATGTCACAGAGACACACAGATAATCCGTACCAGTAAAACTACTTGGAGACATATGTCACAGAGACACACAGATAATCCGTACCAGTAAAACTACTTGGAGACATATGTCACAGAGACACACAGATAATCCGTACCAGTAAAACTACTTGGAGACATATGTCACAGAGACACACAGATAATCCGTACCAGTAAAACTACTTGGAGACATATGTCACAGAGACACACAGATAATCCGTACCAGTAAAACTACTTGGAGACATATGTCACAGAGACACACAGATAATCCGTACCAGTAAAACTACTTGGAGACATATGTCACAGAGACACACAGATAATCCGTACCAGTAAAACTACTTGGAGACATATGTCACAGAGACACACAGATAATCCGTACCAGTAAAACTACTTGGAGACATATGTCACAGAGACACACAGATAATCCGTACCAGTAAAACTACTTGGAGACATATGTCACAGAGACACACAGATAATCCGTACCAATATAACTACTTCGAGACATATGTCACGGAGACACACAGATAATCCGTACCAGTTAAACTACTTGGAGACATATGTCACAGAGACACACAGATAATCCGTACCAGTAAAACTACTTGGAGACATATGTCACAGAAAAACACAGATAATCCATACCAGTATAATAAAGTATGGATGCCTATTTTAACGCTTAGTGGGCCGTAACCGATATTCAGTATGTGTTGCAGAAATAAAGTCCAATTTTGGTCATCATGAAATGGAGTTCCGTTTTCGGTACAACCGGTCTCTGTTAAGAAAAAAATGAAGGGGTGAAGTAAGAGAAGGGGCGAAATATGGTATTTTGTTTAGGTGATTACAGACAAACTGGAGATCTGATTTTCCAAATATTGATATGGAAGTTACAACTATATGTATTCTATTTGTTAAAATCCTTTTTAAAACCCACATTTTAAAAGTAGGTCACTGCTGTCTTGTTTAAAGGAACCAAAGCAGATATGTCCCCCCTTTTTGCGATACAATTAAAACCGAGTTTTTGCATCTGTATCACATTGGGTTATAAAAAGTGTTTTATTAAATAAAATACATACATGTATAATTTAAACAACCATATTAACATATTGATTTTTTGTACACAGAAACCGATAGATCTGTAAACGAAATCCCATTTCATGATGACCTTACTCTAGACTTTATTTCTGCAAAACAAATGACCTTATCGGTTATGGTCCAATGACGCATTAAAGTGGGTACCAGTCCTTTGCAAGGACATTTTGTGTCGTATTTGATAGTTACATATATAATGAAAACACTTACATGTTTTAATAACTTTGGAATATTGGTTGTACCTACAAGGTACGGTTTATGTATTGGTGATATCTATTGAGGTGTGCCTTTGGAGGGTCTGTATAGAGTGCTAAACACACAGTTCATTACAGTAGACCCGCCCTAGAGTGCTTGAATATGCTACCGGTAAGCATGCACATGTAATACCACCCTCATTTTAAACATCCGGTGTACGTTTACAAGGAAAATTTTCCAGTGTATCTTTAACAACTCCCAACATCCATTTGACTGTTTCGAACACACACGCTGTCGCTTACGGAAATGGATCACGTTCTCAACTGACTCCAGACATGTCGATCATGAATTGAAGCAGTTTTCAAGATGGCTTTGAATTCTTTCTCATTATATTCGATTTTAAACTAAATACTCTAAAAAGAACTGTTTATGTTTCACTATAAACCGTTTTAATCTGTCTTATTTCGTTTTGTTTGTTTGTTTGCTTGTTTTTTTCCATCTATTTATCTTAACTCATTATGCAATTACCAATTTAATGATTCAAAGAGCATCTGTGTGTATTGGTATGATAGTAACCAACTATAAAATACTGGCTTTTGGCGTGTGTTTTTTTTTATTGTTCCCCACACAAACTAACAATGTTATCATTAAACATTAACAAACATACACTCATTGTTTATTTCAATGTATTTTATTTTGTCTGGACTGTTTAACTGAGTAACAGTAATACATCTCTAGCACACACACTTGCATAAACACATAGGGAGATATTAGCCAGTTTGCATAGGACAAGTGTACAATAGTTAGCGCCTGATATAGTCTAGTAGAAAGGTAGGGTCCCCATGCACCCCAAGGATATATTTTTTTAACCTACATTTTTGTAATCCTCAGGGTATCTAGTAAATGAAATTTTATGTTCCCAATGCGAAATATTGTCCCATGAGGTGCATTGGCGGCCATTTTGACGGCCATCTTGGATTTCTTAGAAAATCAATAATTGGCATAACTTTTGAACCAGACATGACACAGAGACAACTGAGACTACTTTTTATGGCATTGGGAGGCGATTAAAATGGTTCTTGTTATGGTCAGACTGTTATTTAAACAAATTGGGTTCATAAATAAGGGGAAAAAAGAAAAATGTGTAGCTTATATTAAGTACACTAACATTTTTTGTCGTTTTATGTATATTAAGAGGGATTACGGAATTATGCTTCCTCCCAAAATATCTGGAACAAATAGTAATCAACAGGTATATACAATTAACATGTTTGTCTGCTTCATATTTCACAGGAAATCATTTCACCGCTTAAAAACTAATGCAAATATCCATTTACTTTTTGAGGTTGTTTCTTCTAACTGCATAATGAAATTGGTGGTGGTGTATGTAGATGGTATGATGCATCTTTGGGCCAAGTGGACTGGTGTTGGGATGATGATCAGTTATAATCGAAACTTATATGTGCATGTATTTATGGTTGTGGTAGCTAAGCATGCCGAAGTCAAAAAACCGCAAAACTGATAATGGTGGTGGGTCACACGAATTGCTAAAGTGTCCATCTGTAACATATATTACACGCGAGTGGTATCCAGCATCTAGAATTTATATAATTCAGTGCTATCAAGGGATCTGTCATTGAAAAGCTAGCTCAGCTCTATGGCATTCGTAACCGGCGTCTCTTGATGCCATATGATTCACACTTCCGCATGGAGGATGTCTGTATTTGCATTCCGGAAAGTCTTGCTGATGCAGATTTAGACACAATCGGCTACCATCGCGGCTGCTATCAACACTTTACTAAAAACCTGGATCGTTTAAAGTGTAGTGTACCACCGAACACATCTGAAGCTTCTACATGGAAACAGATTGAACCTCGAGCTTTAGAACTAATCTGCATCATCTACATCGCATGGTTCAAAGAGAAGACCTGTTTGCGAGGGAAGCAAACTTCCACCCATCATGTCGCAAGTCATTCAATTTAAAGTACATCAATCATATTCGTGATGCGCGAGAAATATGAACCGTGCTATTTATACAGATCAGGATCGTACAGTCACTGCACATCTGAAGACATTTGATGCTGTGCTTGATACGATTGGAACCCAAGTGATAAGGCAGAACGAAGTCTTACAGCTTTCATCTCTATGCCTTCTCTACATTCAAAAGTTGAGGAGAAATGGCTTCCCCAATCCGGAGTACAGAAGTGAGAAGCTAAAGGCCCGACTTGAAAGGCAATGCGATTCATGAGTTGATTGCATTTGCTAAATCCTTCCAGGAGACAAAGGTTGTATCACATATACATTGGTTTACAGTGCCAGCATCTCGGTAGCAGATGCGGTAGCCTACGCTTATAAGTTGGGATCCAATGACTAGTACGAGGACGTGGCCAAGCTCCTCCGTAGTATTATCCAGCGGGCGTTCACAGAGTCAAAGTCACTTCCGTGGCCTCCGACAGCTGATGATCTAGATGTAAAGTCATCCTCCCACGTGACCTCTTGAAATTCCTGCGTATAGTCATATCTGTGGATACAGACACAGAGAAGAGTGAGAAGATAAGACGTATTGTGCTCTTTATTGGCCAGGTATGATATATTCCTATCTTGGTGTGTGTGTTGTTTTTTTGTTCTGTCAACCCTTTAGTAAGCATGGTTATAGTTGGTTTGTGTTATATATAGTGATCGTTATCTGTACTATTACAGGGCATCTGCCGAGCTGTGACGAAGGGCGAATGGAAGTTACCGAAACACATCCTCCTCTGTACTACCATACGGCATCTCTACCGTAATAAACAGCTCACCACTATTCTCAGTAGGCTGGGTCACTGTGAGACCTATAATTTCGGTTTGGAGCTTGAGACAGCATTGGCTAAGGCCCTCGATGAGGTTTCCACCTATCTCACACCTCAGATTATAACTGGTGAAGGCAACGACGTATTCCATCTGGAGTGGGACAATATGAACAAAATAACTACGAACATTCATGGTTCAAACGTGGTAAATAGCACCGGGGGGATTATGATACAGGAGGTGAAATCTGACTTTGATGCCACTAACCAAGATCGAGCACTTCCCCTCTACGAGAGAAACAAGACACGCCCTCTGAAGGTGGATACACCTGAGACTCTAGCTCCTGTTCATATATATAGCCGGGTTGGTCCTAAATTTCCTGAAGGATATGTATTCACTCTGCCCCCTGTAAACAATGGAGTGTACTTGATTTGCATCAAGGAGTATCGAGTCTTGATACTTGCTCGGGTAGTGGGAAGCAGCGGCGAGAAGCAACTTGTGCCAGGGTTTGGTGGCTTCATCTCAGCCACTGGCACGAAACCAAGAAATCAACCATGAACTATTTTACCTCTATAAACCACCCCTTCACTGAATACTCAGTCATCAAGGAGCTTCTGAAGCGGTCAGAGGATGCTACAGAGGTTGGTCAGGAGTATGTCCTCAACACCTTTTATCTTGGTGGCTGCATGAAAGCTCTCCCTCTCATTTGGAAATATCCAGAGCAGTACACGATGCATGTGGTCACACCAGGCGCGTTCCATACTGGGGTGAACTACATGGGCATGGTGCCAAATCACAAATGCAGCGGATCAGGCTTCTCCGAAATCCTTATTGAATCTGGTCTCGTTACAAGTGGTTGCTTGGGTAGTGTTCTGAAAGGAAAAGCATATTCCGAAGCCCTGATCTGAAGAAGATGGTGGGGGAAGATGATCAGCTTACAACCTACTCTAAGGTGGACCTCTCCCGACTCCCACCGTGCCGGGCAACCTTCTCTTACACATCCAGCGTGTGAATCACTGACTTACTACTTTTGGCACCCAAAGCCTTATGATATTGGACAAGGCTGGGAGAAGACGGGGGAGGGTAACTTAGAGCCAGTGTGGTCGTGTGGCCCCATTCTACCACCTTCTCTGAGTGACCTGCTGGAGGAAACTGTTCATGAGGTTATGGACCACAACGTAGATGAGGATGAACAAGAGCTTGATTACGATATGCTCTTTAGTGATGATTAATAGATCATGTAGTTGTGACTGCAAACAAAATATAACCGCTTCTGTATAGCACATCCTGTTTCACAATTTTATACCAAATAACATATTAAATAGCAATGTCTCATTGATGATATAAACTGCTATAGTCCGTTGTAACACATATGTATAATTGAAAGAATTTGAATAAAAAAAAATAGAAGATTTTATTTGATTTTTTTTTATTTCTTTATGGTTTAAATATTCCTTAAATCTTAAAAATAATGATCTCATTCGTTTTGTTATGCTCAAATTAAACAAAAATAAGTGGTAAATTGTCTCTGTATCATGTCTGGTTCAAAGGTTATGCCAATTATTAATTTTCGAAAGAAATCCAAGATGGCCGCCAAAATGGCCGCCAATGGACCCCATTTTCATTGACTAGATACCCTGAGGAATACTCGACTAAAAAGGCAGCTCCTGCGAATTCCTCAAAATTGTATTGATTAATGTATATGCTAATTGCATTGATTGGATCAAATGTGAATCTATGTACTGTAAAGAGCTTTAGAGTGGCTTATTCTAGCTAGATGGGCGCTTTATCAAATGTTGTATATTATATCATTAATAAGGTGTCAGCCTGTTTTTTGGAGGTTGTTAAGACTCCGCCCATAACAACCATCACAAAAACAGGTAAAGGTCATCTCCCGTCGGAACAACACACCAACTCTAGTTAATGACAATATTAGAACTAATACATGTATATGTTATTGAAAAACTACAGAGGCAGAGATGTGCCTGACATTGCGAGGCCACATGCTCATGGCGTCACAATCTGTGAATAGAAAGTGCTTACATGTACAATCAAAGCTGCTGGATCGCAATTGGTCAGTAAGCTTCTACTGAAGGAATATCAAATATTTTCTGTCAATTTTTAATATTTGAATCCGTGTACTCACGAATTAACCCAATACTAATCGTCGTGATGTTAGATTAGTCCTGAAAAATTGACTAATGTACTTAAATCTCGTACTGCTATGGCCATGGGGTTTTGATATATTTCTTGTTTGCACATGTAAACATTGCGGTACTGGGATTCTTCAATTTGTTAATCAATATTCTTTTTTCAAGAGCAAAAATAACCGAAAACATTCAGCCAGATTGATTAATATATTTATAAAATTAAATATGTACAATACACAATGTATGCTACCCTGTCTAAACCGCCTTCGTATATACCTATAGTTAGTGACCAGTCACATTGATATATACTGAACTGTCATATGTCTTTATGTAGAGTATACATTGACATGTTTCTAGAACATATGGCACTACCACTGATAAGTACGTGATTAGCTTTATCATAGAAACGAACGTCTGTCGAGCGTTGTCTCTCATAGCACCAAAACGAGGCCAAGCACGCGCTATCGCGCGTGAGGGTTGAGGCCACAGTGGTACTAAATCAGTGGACATTCAGTTGAAGTTAAGCCGGCACAATGTTATTGTTGCCTGACACTTTCACGTTGCCGACTGTGGGATTTGACTGTCACTGTCTATATAGAATACCGCCATGCAACAACAAAGCACTGGGCATGCCTTTGCTTTCTATCTTAACTTGATTTCAGGGACTATTCCGGGGATCATAGTCGAGCGTGCTGGCACCGCAATGGCGCCTGGAGAGCAAGCCCAAAGACAAACTACAACCTACGGCTTCCATGAGCACACACTATCCGTACAAGATATAAAAACACGAACTTTTTTGTCAGATTTATTGTAATAACGATTACGATAGAAGTTTGGTTCTAATTTTGTCTTATTTTATTTCGTAAACAACGATGAAATTAATAGGGGTGGCGTTGACTTAAGAGAAAGCTAGATGACAAGAATAGAATGATACTTTTTTTGTTACGCAAATTTTAAATTAAAACAAGTCATGTCGGGGATTCAGCGTAAACATGTAATAAAATCCGAATGTAATATCTTCTTGGCTGTATTTAGTTTTAAAAAGCAAAAGTCTAAGATTACATGCAGTTGTTTGTTATTACACATAAAAATAAAAAGCTACACACCTTATTTCAAATGAATGTAAAGAGGCATTGTTATGATCCTGATCTTTCTGTAAACGTTTATTAATTAGAACAGAAAATCACAGAACAATAGTTATTTGTTCCAATGTGATAGAATTTCTGATAAGAATGTTCAAATTGTAGCAATTTTGCCCTTCATTAATCCCTTATTAACTATTTGGACAGGAAATAACGTATGATGAGAAAGCAAGCAGCCAAAAACAAGCATATTTGACATTGATTATCCCATCATTTTTTTAATAAAAACCTATGACATTGACCTTAGTTTACTCGGTTCTGAGTCCAAAACCATAATCAGAGCCAAACCCAATAAGGATAGAGCCCAAACTAATACAGGATCAGGGTCTAAACTAGTACAGGATCATGGTCTAAACTAGTTCAGGATCAGGGTCTAAACTAGTTCAGGATCATGGTCTAAACTAGTACAGGATCAGGGTCTAAACTAGTTCAGGATCAGGGTCTAAACTAGTACAGGATCAGTGTCTAAACTAATACAGGATCAGGGTCCAAACTAAAATTGTATTAGAGTCCGAACTACACTGTAATACAGGATTAGTGTCCAAACTAATACAGGTTTAGGGTCCACAATTATACAAGATCAGGGTCCAAACTAGTACAGAATCAGGGTCTAAACTAGTACAGGTTCAGGATCTAAACTAGTACAAGATCAGGGTCCACACTAATACAGGATCAGGGTCCAAACTAAAATTGTATTAGAGTCCGAACTACACTGTAATACAGGATTAGGGTCCAAACTAATACAGGTTTAGGGTCCAAACTAATACAAGATCAGGGTCCAAACTAATATAGAATCAGGGTCTAAACTAATACATGATCAGGGTCCACACTAGTACAGGATCAGGGTCCAAACTAATACAGAATCAGGGTCTAAACTAGTACCAGATCAGGGTCCACACTTATACAGGATCAGGGTCTAAACTAGTACAGGATCAGGGTCTAAACTAGTACAGGAATCAGGGTCTTAACTAGTACAGGATCAGGGTCCACACTAATACAGGATCAGGGTCCAAACTAAAACAGAATTAGAGTCCGAACGACACTGCTTTACAGGATTAGGGTCCAAACTAATACAGGATTAGGGTCCAAACTGATACAGAATCAGGGTCTAAACTATTACAGGATCAGGGTCAAAACTAGAACAGGATAGAGTCCAAACTAATACAGGATCACAGTCCAAACTAGGTCAGGATTTGGGTCTAAACTAGTACAGGGTCTGGGTCAAAACAAGTACAGGGTCAGGGTCTAAACTAGTACAGCATCAGGGTCTGAACAAATACAGGATCAGGGTCTAAAGTAGTACAGGAATCAGGGTCTTAACTAGAACAGGATCAGGGTCCACACTAATACAGGATCAGGGTCCAAACTAATACAGAATCAGGGTCTAAACTAGTACAGGATCAGTGTCTAAACTAGTACAGGATCAGGGTCTAAACAAGTACAGGATCAGGGTCTAAACTAGTACAGGATAGAGTCCAAACTAGTACAGGATCAGGGTCTAAACTAGTACAGGATCAGTGTCTAAACTAGTACAAGATCAGGGTCTAAGCTAGTACAGGGTCAGGATCCAAACTAGTACAGCATCAGTGTCTACACTAGTACAGGGTCAGGGTCAAAACAAGTACAGGATAGAGTCCAAACTTGTACAGCATCAGTGTCTAAACTAGTACAGGGTCAGGGTCCAAACTAGTACAGCATCAGTGTCTAAACTAGCACAGGGTCAGGGTCTAAACTAGTACAGAATCAGGGTCTAAACTAGTACAGCATCAGGGTCTAATCTAGTACAGGATCAGGGTCAAAACTAGTACAGGATCAGGGTCTAAACTAGTACAGGATAGAGGCCAAACTAGTACAGCATCAGGGTCTAACCTAGTACAGGGTCAGGGTCAAACCAAGTCCGGGATAGAGTCCAAACTAGTACAGCATCAGTGTCTAAACTAATACAGGGTCAGGGTCTAAACAAGTACAGGGTCAGGGTCTGAAACTAGTACAGGGTCAGGGTCTAAACTAGTACAGGATCAGTGTGTTAACTAGTACAGTACAGGTTCAGGATCTAAACTAGTACAAGATCAGGGTCAACACTAATTCAGGATCGGGGTCCAAACTTAAACAGAATTAAAGTCCGAACGACACTGTTATACAGGATAAGGGTCCAAACTAATACAGGATTAGGGTCCAAACTAGTACAGGATCGGGGTCTAAACTAGTACAGGATCAGAGTCTAAACTAGTGCAGGATCAGGATCCAAACTAGTACAGGTTTAGGGTCTAAACTAGTACAGGATTAGGGCCCAAACTAGTACAGGATCAGGGTCTAGACTAGTATAGGATAGAGCCCAAACTAATACAGGATCAGGGTCTAAACTAATAGAGGATCAGGGTCTAAAATAGTACAGGAGCAGGGTCTAAACTAGTACAGGATCAGAGTCAAAACTAGTACAGGATCAGTGTCTAAACTAATACAGGATCAGGGTCCAAACTAAAGCAGAATTAGAGTCCGGACTACACTGTAATACAGGATTAGGGTCCAAACTAATACAGGATTAGGGTCCAAACTGATTCAGAATCAGGGTCTAAACTAGTACAGCATCAGGGTCTAAACTAGTACAGGTTAGAGTCCAAACTAATACAGGATCAGGATCCAAACTAGTACAGGTTTAGGGTCTAAACTAGTACAGGATTAGGGTCTATACTAGTACAGGATCAGTGTCTAAACTAATACAGGATCAGGGTCCAAACTAAAACAGAATTAGAGTCCGGACTACACTGTAATACAGGATTAGGGTCCAAACTAATACAGGATTAGGGTCCAAACTAGTACAGGATCAGTGTCTAAACTAATACAGGATCAGGGTCCAAACTAAAACAGAAGTAGAGTCCGGACTACACTGTAATACAGGATTAGGGTCCAAACTAGTACAGGATCGGGGTCTAAACTAGTACAGGATCAGAGTCTAAACTAGTGCAGGATCAGGATCCAAACTAGTACAGGTTTAGGGTCTAAACTAGTACAGGATTAGGGTCCAAACTAGTACAGGATCAGTGTCTAAACTAATACAGGATCAGGGTCCAAACTAAAACAGAAGTAGAGTCCGGACTACACTGTAATACAGGATTAGGGTCCAAACTAGTACAGGATCAGGTTCTAGACTAGTATAGGATAGAGCCCAAACTAATACAGGATCAGGGTCTAAACTAGTACAGGTTAGAGTCCAAACTAACCAGGGGCTAAACTATTACAGGATCAGAGTCTAAACTAGTACAGGATCAGTGTGTTAACTAGTACAGTACAGGTTCAGGATCTAAACTAGTACAAGATCAGGGTCAGCACTAATACAGGATCGGGGTCCAAACTTAAACAGAATTAGAGTCCGAACGACACTGTTATACAGCATTAGGGTCCAAACTGATTCAGAATCAGGGTCTAAACTAGTACAGGCTAAGGGTCTAAACTAGTACAGGGTCAGGGTTCAAACTAGTACAGCATCAGGGTCTGAACAAATAGAGTCCAAACTAATACAGGATCAGGATCCAAACTAGTACAGGTTTAAGGTCTAAACTAGTACAGGATTAGGGTCTATACTAGTACAGGATCAGTGTCCAATCTAGTACAAGATCAGGGTCAACACTAATTCAGGATCGGGGTCCAAACTTAAACAGAATTAAAGTTCGAACGACACTGTTATACAGGATCAGGGTCTAAACTAGTACAGGGTCAGAGTACAGGATCAGTGTCTAAACTAATACAGGATCAGGGTCCAAACTAAAGCAGAATTAGAGTCCGGACTACACTGTAATACAGGATTAGGGTCCAAACTAATACAGGATTAGGGTCCAAACTGATACAGAATCAGGGTCTAAACTATTACAGGATCAGGGTCAAAACTAGTACAGGATCAGGGTCTAAACAAGTACAGGATCAGGGTCTAAACTAGTACAGCATCAGGGTCTAATCTAGTACAGGATCAGGGTCAAAACTAGTACAGGATCAGGGTCTAAACTAGTATAGGATAGAGCCCAAACTAATACAGGATCAGGGTCTAAACTAGAACAGGATCAGTGTCTAAACTAGTACAAGATCAGGGTCTAAGCTAGTACAGGGTCAGGATCCAAACTAGTACAGCATCAGTGTCTACACTAGTACAGGGTCAGGGTCAAAACTAGTACAGGGTCAGGGTCTAAACTAGTACAGGGTCAGGGTCTAAACTAGTACAGGGTAAGGGTCAAAACTAGTAAAGGGTCATGGTCTAAACTAGTACAGGATCAGGGTCTATACTAGTACAGGATCAGTGTCTAAACTAGTACAAGATCAGGGTCAACACTAATACAGGATCGGGGTCCAAACTTAAACAGAATTAGAGTCCGAACGACACTGTTATACAGGATTAGGGTCCAAACTGATTCAGAATCAGGGTCTAAACTAGAACAGCATCAGGGTCTAATCTAGTACAGGATCAGGGTCAAAACTAGTACAGGATCAGGGTGCAAGCTAGTACAGGATCAGGGTCTAGACTAGTATGGGATAGAGCCCAAACTAATACAGGATCAGGGTCTAAACTAGTACAGCATCAGGGTCTATTCTAGTACAGGATCAGTGTCTAAACTAGCACAAGATCAGGGTCAACACTAATTCAGGATCGGGGTCCAAACTTAAACAGAATTAGAGTCCGAACGACACTGTTATACAGGATTAGGGTCCAAACTAATACAGGATCAGGGTCCAAAGTAATACAGAATCAGGGTCTAAACTAGTACAGGATCAGGGTCCAAACTAGTACAGGATCAGGGTCTAGACTAGTATAGGATAGAGCCCAAACTAATACAGGATCAGGGTCTAAACTAATAGAGGATCAGGGTCTAAACTAGTACAGGATCAGGGTCTAAACTAGTACAGGATCAGGGTCTAAACTAATATATGAGCAGGGTACAAACTAAAACAGAATAAGAGTCCAAACTACACTGTAATACAGGAACAGGGTCTAAACTATTACAGGATCAGGGTCCAAACTAATACAGAATCAGGGTCCACACTAATACAGGATCAGGGTCCAAATTAACACAGGTTTAGAGTCCAAACTAAAACAGAATTAGAGTCCGAAATAATACAGGATCAGGGGTTCAAACTAATACAGAATCAGAATCAAAACTAATACAGAATCAGAGTCTAAACTAATACAAGATCAGAATATTGCATGCAAACTAATGTTTTATTTATTTTGATAATATCTCATAAAGATTTAAAGAAATCTCTTTTTAGTTGTTTTGCCATAAGAGTCCACACTATTATAACTCAGAGTCGTAAGAAAACAGTATAAACAGATTCGTACCTGTATAATGTAGAACATGTAGGTCACCATCAGTATACAGTACGTATATAATTGGGTGTTACAGCCACGTCACAGTATTATCTGTGATCAAAGACTGAGATCTAAATTGTTTCGCAAATGCGTCTAAATAGCTGGTACACATGTACTACTGACTTAACATGCTATCAGACAATACCTCCTGTTTCTGCACACATAAATCTTCACACAAATGGCAACTGGGTAGCAGCTCTGTAACAAGTTTCAAATTGACAGTGACAATTATAATCAAGTTATCATGAAGTATTCCCATTTAAAAAAGGAATTATGTCCAAGAAGCGTCTTCGAGTAACAGAATGCTTAATTTCCGATGCAAAATGCATTTTCAAATCTAAATTATTTTTTATAGAATATTTGATTTGTATTGAAACACACATCAAGACACTGACTACGTCACATTTATATGAGTCCAGATTATACCAGACTTGGTTTTATTGCTAATCTGCGTTACAAAACGTTCTAACTGACTTTCCCGTGTCGCAGAAAATATGTCCGTTTCTTTCTTAATGTATTTAGGAAAAATTAGTGTATGACACAAGCGCAGGACAAAGGGTCATCACTAGATGAATGAAACATGGCCGTTTTGTATGCTCGTCTTCAGGAAGGTGTGTTATAGCGTTTTGTTTGTCTAGACTTCCTGTCAGGATTGTTAACCTCGTCCTCACCAAACGTACATTGTACCGAGGCTGTACTTGGTTTGAGATATACACCTTTTCCTATTTACGTCAATATGTGAAAGGTTAAGGTCATTCAAATTGCATTTCTATTTCTGACCTTATGTCCCTATGCTAACGGATTTGTTAACAGGCTGACATCATCCTTTCCTCGGAGTCCTAGTCACTGGTAAAGGTCGTTCAAGGCCAATGTCTACTCATAAAATCAAAAATAAAAACTACATGTACAATGCAAATTAAAAAGGGTCTATCAATCGTCAACATTCAAACTTTATCCTGAAACATTTTTGTGAAAATCTAAAAATTCCAAATCATCTTTAGGTAAAGAGTATCACTAGTGCAAAGTAAAACACGGTCCAATGTACGGACCATGGGTGTTACTATACGTGTTAAGTGTTACACGGACCTATGTGTTAATTTTACACGCACCATCTGTGTTCAGTTTTACGTTGACTATACGTGTTAAGTATAACACGGACCTATGTGTTAAGTTTACACGGACCATCTGTGTTCAGTTTTACATTGACTATACGTGTTATTTGTTACACGAACCAATGTATTAAGTTTACACGGATCATCTGTGTTCAGTTTTACGTTGAATAAACGTGTTAAGTGTTACACGAACCAATGTATTAAGTTTACACGGACCATCTGTGTTCAGTTTTACTTTAACTATGTATATACGTGTTAAGTTTACACGGACCATCTGTGTTCAGTTTTACGTTGACTATATGTGTTAAGGTTACACGCACCATATGTGTTCAGTTTTACGTTGACTATACGTGTTATGTGTTACACGGACCTATGTGTTAGGCTAACACAGACCATCTGTGTTCAGTGTTACGTTGACCCTACGTTTTTTTAAAGTGCTACACGGACCTATGTGTTAAGTTTACACGGACCAACTGTGTTCAGTTTACGTTGACTATACGTGTTAAGTGATACACGAACCTATATATGTATGTTAAGATTACACGGACCAGTGTGTTAAGTTTACACGGACCAGTGCGTTAAGTTTATACGGAGTAGTGTGTTAAGTTTACACTGACCAGTGTGTTTAGTTTACACAAATCAGTGTGTTAAGTTTACACTGACCAGTGTGTTAAGTTTACACGGATAAGTGTGTTAAGTTTACACGGACCAGTGTGTTAAGATTACATGGATCCAACAGTCATTAATATATTTACACACATGTGTACTTACTGTGGACTTAGCATTTAGGCATATATTACTTTTACGTTCTAAGTTAATCTTTTGTTGTTGCCACCCCAATCCCGACCCTTTTTTGTGTGTTATGATTTATCACCTTGAACATAACATACCTATAATTCTGGTATGAGACACATACATGTTGAGGCAGAAAATGAGGATGATGATTGTTCTTACATAAATATATTATATTACCACTCGCTGTGTGTCTGGTTATTAAAACATATCAGTAGTACAAATGTATCAAGGACTAAGAGAAATGGGAACCTCGTTTAGTTTTCCCTGGTTTTGTTGATTATGCTGTTTTATTGTAGGTTTAGTTTTGGGTATATTGAAAAGATCAAATATGATATCGAATTGATTTGAATATATATATAGATATATAGAGAGCAATGTCGGCTAGTTGGTTCACTGCTCTTTCAGTCAAAAAAGGCTTATTATTCGGATAAAATCGAAGAATGTGGCAAGGATAAAAGACAACTTTTTAGACTCACCAAAAACCTAATTAGACAGAAAGGTAAAATTATCCTACCAAGCTGTAATTCTGAAAAAGACTTAGCAAGCAAGTTGAGTGATTACTTTCTGAATAAAATCAGCTCAATCACGATAAAAAAAATTACCGAAGTGAACACCTCTGCTGACATTGACATCTCTGTCATGACTGCTGACATTGCATTTGATGGGGAACCATTGACAAAGCTCTCACCAACAACCAAGGACGAGTTGCGCAACATTATCATGACCTCGCAATCGAAGTCCTGTGAGCTTGATCCACTGCCTACAGACCTATTAAAGCAATGTTTTGAAGCACTGCTTCCTTTGATTACCGCAATCATGAACAAATCATTGGTTGAGTCAAAGGTTCAATTATGTTTTAAGAAGGCACATGTCAGACCATTGTTAAAAAAGCCTGGAATGGACAAGGATGAGTTGAAAAACTCCCGGCCAGTTTGAAATCTGCCTTTTCTGTATACGATCTTGGGGAAGGTTGTGCCCCGGTGTTTAGAGGTTCATCTCCATGCAAACAGTCTCCATGACAACATGCAATCGGCCTACCGCGTGGGACACTCTACTGAGGCGGCCCTCCTACGTGTATATAGTAGTGCAGAGCGTGCTTGTCATGCTGGACTTGTCAGCTGCATTTGACGTCATCGACCATGGCATATTTTATAAATGTCTGGAATACTCTTATGGAGTGACTGATACCGCACTATGCTGGATACAGTCATACCTGAGTGAACGACGACAGTGTGTTGCCATCAGATCTGCCACCTCAGATGACAAAGTACTATAATTCGGGGTTCGTCAAGGGTCGGTGTTAGGACCACGAACATATTGTATGTACTCCAAACCGATTGGAGAGATTTGTCGTCGCCATAGCCTTCGCTATCATTGCTATGCTGATGACACACAAATTAACATGGTCATAAAACCACAGGACAGTTGAATACAGTCTCAGAAAGTCTGGAAGCTTGTCTAACAGTTATCAGTATCTGGATGAACTATAATATGCTTAAACTTAATCAGGAAAAGACGGAACTAATCGTCTTTTCCCCAAAGTGTCAGCAAACAATGGCTCTATTGAGTCTGTTTCAGCTGTTAAAAACCTAGGGGGTATACTTTGACAGTTATCTGAACATGGGGAAAACAAGTGAACGCTATTGCCAAATCCTGGTACTACCAGATCAGGAACATCGGCTGTATTCGGCAGTTTCTAACTGCAGATGCATGCTAGATTTTGGTGCATTCACTTGTTACTTCTCGGTTGGATTATGGTTACGTCCTGTTCTGTGGTATATCTGACAAACTAACTAGTCGTCTGCAGAGTGTCCAGAAAACTGCAGCACAGCTAGTTACTCGTACTCGAAAGAGAGAGCACATCACACCTGCGCTTTATTCGATGCACTGGTTACCTTTCGATACAGGTCGCAGTACAAATTTCTGGTATACACATACAAGGCACTGAATGGAACAGCTCCTCAGTACCTACAGGAGCTTGTTACCCTGTATCAGCCGTCACGATCACTGCGGTCGGAGTCAGAATCTTTGTTGTGTGTCCCAAAATCTCGTACTGTGACCTACGGAAACAGATGCTTTGGGAGGGTTTCGGCTACGTTGTGGAATAGCTTACCATCTGCTATTAGGAAGTCAAATACCCTGGCCAAGTTCAAGAGGGACATAAAAACTCACCTCTTCACGTCTGCATTTTAGAATCTTTGCAAAGACGTCATGTAAATACCACCCTTTTATTTGTTCAATTATGTGCACATTGCTTGTTAAATGTATGGAAGTGATTGCAAGCCTTTGTTGTTTATTTTCACAATTATAACCATAACTATTATCCATATGTTGTAAAGCGCCTTAGAGTAATTTTATAAATTATATAGGGCGCTATATAAATGTTGTATATTATTAGTATTGTTATTATAGATAATTAATTAACTAAATGATTGCTATTATTTCTGGAAAGTGCGTACAGTATTATAATGGACAAGATAATCCAGACTCCAAAATAGAGTTTGATTTCCAAAAGTTCATTTTATCATGAACCTGATGACTTTTACGCCTATCAACTTTCAGTCCAGGTACATTGTACATAGTAAATTGCGATTAAGATGACGAAGATATTATAGATGTGTCATAAGTTACACCTATCATATTGAAAACAAGAATATTGATGTATTTAGGAGTATACTCAATCCCGGTTTTTTTATCATAATTTATAATATCAATATATTTAAAGATATTTAATGATAAGGCTGGCTTTGTCTCCATGATAGCATGCCACAGTTTATGACTATTTAAAGCCAAAATATTAAATTTCATGCATTATGATTAAGTTAAATGAAGCTTCTTTGAACATAAAACCATCATCAGATGCAATTATTTGATGACCACTCGAGTCCTGTCAAGCGGAACACTAATTGATGAAACACGTTTTTTTTAATTGGAACATCGACAATAACGGATAGAGCGATCCATCAAATTAACGGGTGTGTAAACAAACAAAAAAACGTAGCCCGGGTCAATTTTTACGGAAAATGCGACAAAAGGGGAAACAAAATACTCTGGGAAAATACAAAGGACCGGCCATCATTACTTGACTATGCTACTATAGAGGTTATCTGTGTCCTTGGAGCGAGAACATTATACGCCTCTATTTCGCTTCATGATCGATGCGAACGAAACTGGATTTTTTTTAAATCGTACCCAAGGTTCAAATCAGTTTCTTTACTGGTGATGCACTTCGGAGCTTTAAACAAACAAAACGAGGTTCGTGACGGCGGTCGCTCGAAAACTGACAACATGGTTCTGGTTTCTCTAATATGTCAGATTACGGATATAAAGTTCCCTGTTACGGTCCTGATTCTTCTTGTTCTGTCCATGTATTTTACAGTCAAAAGAAGGACCTATTTGTGGTCGACTACGGTGTGATGTTCACTGCGCGTTCGCTTGGATAAATGCTGATAGACAGGCAAGGGCGTCGCCAAGAGAGGGTAGATCACAGAATACTAAGGCGACCATTACACAATATAATACATGTACATCGTGAATCTCCGTTTTGTTTAACAGCTTGCGTACATCTACCTAGTCAATATTAGAAAAAAGTTCGGAATATTTTTAAAAGTTATCAAAACAAAACTAACAATAAAAGCATTCTTACACCCTTTTTTTCATTTTTGGGATATTTTCATCCATATTTTCGGATATGAAGTTACGAAGCAGGGATATTAGAAGTCACTGAACAACTGATCTTCTTATACGACGACACAGTGAAATGAAACAACATGCAAAGATATCTATAGTTACCTTACCTAACTGTCTGTACGTGCCTGTTAATATTTACTGTATGCAACCTTTTGCCATGCACTATTGCGCGTTGTCGTCATTGCACCCAATTAAATAGAACAAGTAAACTAACAGCTGACTATGGCTCGTTTCAAACAAATCAGTGGACAATTTAATTTCAAACGTCAAACAGTACATATACAATGCATTCAAAGTAAAAACCAACGGAAAGTAAATTGCTTCACTGCATGACATCCATTGGCAACTTTCTTTACCGGAAGCAGATTTTCGGCAGCTATCTAACCTAAAGAAACTTAAATTACTTGCTTCCGGTAAAACCATTTGTTCCTGCAATGCTATGAACATCACACTAGTTACTTTCAATAGCTTGACTGTTTGTTTTACTGTTTAAAGTACTTTCAATTTGTATTCAACTGTGCATGAAACAAGATTGTAAATACAGGTAAAGCCACACCTAATTACGGGGTATGCTTACAGCATGTACTCTCCTTTTAACCACCAGGATGCCATTCCCATTGCACACGCTTTATACCTTTATATACGGAGTTATATAAATTCCTTTTGGAACGCACTGGGTTTTGCTTCTGGTCATTTTGACGCCACTTCGTATTGTAACGCTAGCGTTCTCAGACCGGATACCAATCAGATTTATTCATATTTGTTTGGTTTCAGTTCAGAGGTATATTACCTCAATTGGTCTGTAGAATTTTGTTCTGTGGCAGGCGTGGTTTGCTTTACTTAATAATGTTTTTTTGCCATATTAATGATTCAATTGTTTTACGTGTATTGTTTTCATAAAATTTAAAGCTGGCGCAAAACATATCCCCTAAGGACCAACAAAAAACCTGTTTTGACAGCTCAAGCTGTGAACAATAACTATTTAACACGTGCAATACCGTAGACAAATTGCACGTGAAATATTTATACGGCTGGCACGTGAGCGTGTTCGGGGTACGTACTGTCAGCGTGGGATGCCACGAGTGTCATAAACATCAAAGAAGCACGTCTGATATTCGTGATGTCATGTAAGGCTGAAGGGAAGGTTTACCATCTGTTGTAGTCAATTTGTCTGTAGAAGGTTCCTTCCTCAGAAATTAGCTTCATTGCTTTCTTCTAATGTAATTTCTATACAGAGACAAAACACTTAAATGTTAGCCATTTCCGATGTGCAGTTGAGAAATCATCGTGCCATTCAGTTAGGTTTTTACAAATGATAGGAATATTTAACTCAGAACCATCAGACTTCGTTAATTTTATTTTCCCAAAATTTCACTATTGTTTAACTATTTTACAGAGTGTATTATGCATTGTACTTATCTTACACATCGCTTGGCATCAAGGCAGGATCTCAAAGAAATATCAAACACTTCGTAATGGCTGGTCTGTGAGACATCGTATCTGTTTCACACCGGAAGTACGTCGAATGTTAATACGAATAATCGCGCAAGGCATAGATGTCAACGATTCGTAGTTACATGTACACTGTGTATATGTAACCTATTTTGTTTACATGAATCTAATTAAACAATTATTTTACCGTGACTTGCCAGCAGTATAACTACGACATTCACATACGATACAAATGAGAAGCTATGGTTTTTAAAATGCCGTGAAACAAAAATCTTTCACCTTAGTTGGTGATACGTTTCATGATTAAATCGATAGGGTTTTTTAAACAAGAAAAGCCATCTCCGGTCACGGTAGCAAAGCATGTTAAACCGGAAGCACGTTTCGCAATTGTTTAAATCTGATACTGTCCAATCAGATACAAAATACAGCTTCCGCATGCATCCCGATTATGCATTGAATGCAATACTAGTGACAGATCTAATTGTATTTCAATTACTTCTACACGCTGAGGTTAAATGGATCAGATAACAGACATAAAAATTTTGCGGTAACACGACTTGTTCACTTTAAATACAATATTATCCTTATGGAATACACAGTTCAGTGTCCACATTGTCAGCAGTGGTAACGATAATACCCAAAACTTGACAAAGTGCTTCATTCTGATCACGGACCAATACTTTGGTCTAATCCGTCATTCCTTCTGCTAATAAAACATTAAATAATCATAAATTATTGTCGCCTTTTCGAACCTAATCAGAAAATGTCTGGTACAGAGAACAGACATCTATATGTTCCATCTTTGGTGATTATCATGAAAATCACATCCCGTGGTTCCCTTGGGATTCATGCTGTAATATTCGAGAAGACAGAGGTCCCTAGTGGCCGGCACTTAGTAAATAGCACTCAATAGATTCAGGAGGAATTTAATTTTGTGAGGGTTTAGTTGGACACAAGGCAACAAGAGTGCCAGACTGTATCAGATTAAGCGGGATTTGTGGATAAAAATCAATCTAATTATCTATATAATAGTTCCTCTTTCGACCATTCTTTTATATTAAATAAGTTAAATGTGAAAACATTGTCGCTTAAGATGAATCTTGTCGATTTTGCTCGTCCCCGGTTGCTATTATTATATGCCAAATTACGATACATGTACCTAAATGGGTTTTTTCTTTACAATGTTTAAAAACATGCAATTAAGATGATATTTTAGAGCTTTTTTGTCATGAATTTATGATGTGATAGATTACCAATCGTAAGATGATATCTTTACATGTGTATACCTGCTGAGTCAAGACCAACACATCAGGCCTATATTTATATAAGTGGATAAACGATAATCGCGTCTAGGCCAACAATAATCTTACTACTATTATATATATATATAAGTAACTTTTATCCGGGTGTATTGCCCTCGCCATCACAAGGTTAAATGGCGACACCGCCGAGGGGAGGCTAGTTAGACCGGAAATAGAGAGTAAAAATATAGGAAAAACAATATCCGCGGTGTTGTAATTGAGGCAACAGATTCGTTTTTATCTTTTCAATGTCCTCTCCGTAGAAGACAAAGTAGAAAACAACCTGCTGAAGGATGGGACACAGTTGTCGCCTCAGAAAACAACCGACTCTGCTGAAGGATGGGATACAGTTGTCGCTTCAGAAAACAACCGACTCTGCTGAAGGATGGGACACAGTTGTCGCCTCTTACGATACACATGCAGTGGAATATAGCAAGTCCATTCTCGGTTTCTCCAATGTCCCATTAGACAGGGGAAAACAGCTCCTGATTCTACAGGGTCGGGGTATGTAGCAAGCCTGTTCTCTCCCCGAAACTGGTCGTACATATACCATGCATCATGTAGGACGTGAACCACATATATGGTGGGATGGATGTGGACCACATACATGCACGTACATGTCGGAATTAATGTGGACCACATACATTGCGCGTACATGCACACATGAATGTACATTTCACAATGGATATGGGTGTTTATGTCGCGACGGAGTTGATGTAATGTTAACTTTAGGATGGGATCACACAAAAAACCTTCAGATATAGCCCCGGTTTTTTTTCAAAAGTAAAATATGGCCAAACATTTGTATGAGGCCATCTTGATTTGAAACCTTTTTCTGATGATCTGTTTTCATAATATATATACATGTTTTCTGAATCAATCTGACTGACGTCGGCGGTGCATATACATTGCACGTGTACGTACAGTAGAGAGTAACGACCACTGTTGTTCCTTGAGTGACGTCACACACGCCATCTATACGGCATTTCAGGTAGTCATGAGTTTAAGTGAGATTCATATGAACATTGGAGGCAAAATATGGCTTGCAAACACTGACGATGCTATACCTCCAAGCATACTTCTCATTCTGTTGTAATTGATAATGGCAGATGGTGAAATTTTTACATGATTCTGTCAAGCACTATAAGTCGGTCACTAAATATGTGGGCAAAATAGAGTCTATAAATGATCTGTTTCGGGCTAAAATAGACACTACTACGATGCCAAAACTATCGGACTGAAATAGACACTACCAAGGCGCCACCTGGTGAACAGATTAGTCTGTGTGATGAATGAGATCTGACCACACAGTCATTTCACTCGGTAATGATACAGAATGACGTTGTTGTAACCCATGATAATAATGTAGAATGTAACATGGCAGTTATACAATGTATGTTTAAACTGTAGTAGATAGGTATGTATTAAAACATCTCATGCACAAAATGTACAATTCCTTGTAATACTTATAATATTCTCATTAAACCTAAATCAGAAATTGACATGGAATATTAATAATTAAATAATCACTAAAAATGTAGTAACACTTAATTTCTGATGTGTAACTATTCCTCATGGTATGGATCCATTAAATGGAAAACAGACACTATGGGGATTCCAGATATAAACGAGAAAGGTGTAAGGTATCATGCAGTCCCGTTTCTCTCCCACCTAGTGTATACATACAGTGTATATAGAGGTAGGTAGCTTATAGTTAGGTATAAGGTAAGTGCATAACTCTCAGGTTGAAAACCTATTTTTCATTTCCTTTCTTTCGGTATGTTTATCCCTATAAACCTTATTAATGAAAAATACAGGAAAAGCTCTGGCTCCAGATTATCAATTATCATTACCTTTACGATACAGTATGTCAGTTTATAAATCACATTGTTTGAAAATGAGGGGAAATATGGAGATTTTTGTGTACAATGTACCTGTATATCATCTAATAAATAAAATAAACAAATCCCAAGACAGGCATTTATAGTTGTTTTCAATTTGAATTCATAAAAATGTGTGGAAATGTTAACGTTTCTTTAATTTAATATATCAGTGTGGTAACAGAGTTTGATGCAGCATTACACGTGACTATTATAAATGCTATAGCTGGTGACATGATGTTGATATTTCACGTTCTTGTTACGCTTTGTTTCCCCATAGGACAGGTAATCAAATTACCCCTCCTTAAAAGAAGATTAATCTCTCAAGATGTTTAAACGTGTATTACTTTCATTAGAAATGCATAGTTGTATTTTCCGTAGGCGGTCGATTGTATAACCCGGTACAAACTTTAAAATAAAAATAAAAACCCTTACACTTGAATTTGTTTTCATATAAAGAAACAAGCTTAAGAATCCCTATCCAACTGCACTGTGATTTTTCCTTTATACAATAACCACCCCTTAACCTCCGTTTGGATATAACTGTAGTACAGTGTGGCCAGGACACTTTCCATAACAAGTCCTGCAAGGGATAGTCTAGTTTTCTTTTTAGAAATAATTTATCAAAGCCATTGTCACCCCAGAAAATTACAATTTCCGGCAGTGGGACGAGGCGTATGTAAATAAGAAGTGGTTTATCAACGCAATTCACATGTTGATCTCATGTACGCGGAACGTTATGCAATACCTTGACATGTCAATGAATGCACGGTAACATGTAAGCCTATACATGTAACATTGCAGACCAAAGTCTTTAACAGGTACGTAAACCGGATTACATGGTTGGGGTTTAGTCCTAATTTTTATTACTGAACTGTATTTTTCAATAAAGACAAATAAGAATCGAAAGTTATGCGATACGTAGCACGTTGAACAATGAACAGTATTATACAGTACATTAAATATTTCATGAATACAGGATTGACTACTATGTTAAAGATGTATCTACATTGGTATTTCAATATGTCCTGTTTTATTAGTAGTACGAGTTGTCGCCCCTTCTGTAAGCTAACCAGACTTTGTGAGTGTTGCTTGTTGGCACGGTATCGATATCTCTAACTATATTAATCCATTTATAAGAGCTGCCAAGCGAGGCTCACAGATACTTGTAACGCATTCGTGTCATCAATAGCCATCACTCTCCAAAGTAGGGCGTTTCCTGATCTCTCCTCTGATAGGCCGGGCAGGAGACTTGGTACCATACAACGGTACGGCGTTTAATTCTGCACGTAGGCCGATACTATAATTGTCTCTCAAATCTATAATACATATTGCTGTCGTTTCATAACATATAATGATTTAGAAACGGATACTGCACCTTCAAATTCATAATTGTACGTCTCGACACCAGCCTCCTCACATCGCACGTGCGGCTATCTGATTACTTTACGTCTGTCCTCTTCATAACGTGATACTAATCTTCATCCGTTACTCAATACATTTCAGTAAATATCATATACACGATAACTAACTGACACAATAGGAAGAGCATCACATGCCTCGTCAAAAGGATTACATAATTATGGTGGCATATTTCTGCCATCCACTTGCGACTTACGAGTTACGTATGTCGACATAATTATTGAAAGATGTCGACATAATCTGAGAATATGTCGACATAATCTGAGAAGATGTCGACATCACTTTTAAATTATGTCGACATATCATCACATTTGCCGAGATAATTTTGCCGAGATAATTATCTCGTAAGTGGGTAACTCGGCTTTTTATCGTGTTAATGCTCGGGTGTGACATCGACTT